>NC_142525.1:25528216-25605716 GCF_964205215.1 Stylophora pistillata | reverse complement strand
TGTGGTAAAATGCAGTGAAACGGAGTAGAATAAGGAAAGATAAAGTTATGTCAGTCATAGTTTTACTGAAATAAGATGCGGATGTTGGATGAGTTATCCGGACTAAACAAATATTAACGTTAACTGGAAATGAAATATAATGTCCTAATATCATCGCAATCAGGGGTGTGCCAGGATTTTTTAAAGGGGGTGGGGGGTGGGTGTCACACTGTGTCAAAAAGAGAGTTCTCGTTAGTTTTCGCAAACTGAATATTTTATAGGTTTTATGACCAGTTAAAAAA
The DNA here is from genome assembly GCF_964205215.1 of Stylophora pistillata. NCBI lineage: Eukaryota > Metazoa > Cnidaria > Anthozoa > Scleractinia > Pocilloporidae > Stylophora > Stylophora pistillata. The sequence continues at coordinate 25,605,435 of NC_142525.1, read as the reverse complement.
GGCTCACAAAGGAACGAGGTCACGGGCATACCAGGAACCCCTAATGATGAAATTACACTAAGGTGTGATATGTGGGTTGAGTTTGTCGTAAGTTCCTGCCTTTCCCCCAAGTTTTTTTCACCAATTTCATTGTTTTTCGTCCCTCCACTAAAGACCAAGACATCAAATTCCAAGTCGTGCTTGAACAGTGTTAGATGAGCCAGCTCTAGGAGATACTATCGCTAAAAACCTCCTTTATTCAACCATTTCCTGATGTGTTTTTCAGTATTGTGCGCAATAACTCATCCTTGTTATGGACGAGAAGGTCTGGGAAAGAAGAGGGGTAGGACAGGAAGGATGAGGATCACGGATTGGACATGAGTGTGTGACGCAAGGGTCGAAGTGCATTTTGGTTTAGGGTTCTTGACCGCGCGTCAAAGCTACTACAGTGCTCCTGGAGCGCAGACAAAGGTGGCATGTGAAACGCCGGTTTTTCGTCACGTTTAGTGTGGAGCAGAAAATATTAACCCTTGACGATTTCAAGAAAATATGTTTATCAACTGAGTTGATAATGTAAATTAGCCACCATAAAGAGTTCTTAATGCAGACGCTTCGAGCGCAGCCCATCATCAGAGTGAATAGAGGAATGGTGGTGTGTTTATATGCAGAAAAATGGAGCTGAGTATTTTACTCGAAGTGTTGTTAAGTTTTTATTTGGTCAAAGTTAGTGGAAGATAATACTACAATTGAGAGCATCACACCATAAATTAGCTATCATGTCTATGACCATAAAACATGCATTACTCTGCCTCACCGTAAGGTAGCTTAAGCAGTGCCTCTTGACGGTCGACCTCTAGCTGTTTCAATGTGTTGAAGAAAACCTCTTGACCTGATTAAGAAATCGGAAAGGAAAGCGCCATAATTTAGGATAAATACAATTTTTAAGCCTATAAATTTTAACCCTCGTATTTCGCGATCTCATAGATATATAAGATCCCGAAATAAAACGACATTCTAGGCTAGCCTACAAGAAATGTTTACAATGAAATGAAATTTCGAAAAATCTTAGAGGTATGATTTTTATTCAATAGGTTGAAAAGATATCAGTTGAATATTTAAAGACGTTGGTTCAACGAGAGAATGGAAAGAAAAAAATTCACAGGAGCAGGGAAAACATTAAATTCAAAACCCTCGTAACACTATTTAGTAATACTTTATCACTAATTCCCCACACATCACCGAAGTATTTCATCATATGAATTTTTTAGGTTATTTCATTAATTTTTTAATTTATTTCGAGGTTCTTCGGCATCAATAGGCTCTGTAGGCACAAACTGGGATAATATCTATCAATTATGATTTCAATTTTACGACTTTGATTTTAACAAGACAGTGTTATAAGCCCCGTCAATTCTTATTTACTGAGGGTCGCACCTGGAATCAGTTCAAATACACCCATCAGAAACGCATAGAAAATCAGTGGTAAAAGGGGACAACTTCAGTAAAAGACTTTTTTTTGTTTTTGATTCTACGTTAACCTGTGTGTTTTGCCGAGGAAGTCTGAATACAAGTGAAAAGGTGGATGTGCGGTTAACTCGAAATATACGGTCTACAGATAATTTGGTTTTATCAAGTGAGTTTATAGTGTAAATTTGGCCACTGTCCTCAGGGCGAAAGACGAAGGACTAACGCTCGAAAGATTAGCTCTTTACGATGGCCGATTTACCAACAACTCGGTTGATAAAACCAAATTATTTTGTGATACCCCGCAACACCACAGTTTCTTTAACATGGTTTAGTAGTCATGCGCTAATATTGTGCATTGTGCGTTATAACTGTACGAAGAACAAGTCGAGAACAAATCTTAGTCAGTGCAATTGCAGCTTCTCTTACAATCTTTTAAGTCAAAACTATCAAACTACGGCTGAAAAGAGCTTATCATTTTGGATCGATACAACGCATTTTTGGCCTTACCCGTCGTCATCCCTTCATGAAACAGCATCAGAAAAAATGAGGTAAAGAAGAGCTTCATTCTTCTATATGTGAGCACTCACCAGATTTTCCAAAACCAAGTACAAAATTTAATGTATCGCCTAAACCGCTACTCCTAAACTGAACAAACAAATGCACGAAGTGTCTTTTATGATGACTGATTGATCAGAATTTGTTTACAGTTCTACCTCGTTGTGTTAAACTTTTCATGTTTTTTTTTAAGTTAGCGAATTGTCCAACAGAAATGCTGCCCTGTCAAACACACGTCAAATTATGTAAACAATTCTTCCTGATTCCGGAGATAATAAAAGGCAATTTTTAGTCCGTGCAACAGTAAATTGTGTTTTTGTTTGCTTCTTTCAAGGCTCAAAGCAAAGTGTGCTCACGTCTTCGGTATATAGATTTTTGGATCGCGTAGAAATGCTGGTTTTTATTTAATCTTTCTATTTGTCATTCTTCCTCTCATCTTTATCACCGTTTCTGGAACGCTTTATACCAGTCAGACAAAAATGGATCCGAGAACAAAATGAAAATCAATTTAAGCGAGAAAACCTTTAATTAGCTATTTATCAAATTGCAAGAAGAACGCGTCAACTATTCAAGCAAATAAACAATTTCCTTATTGGCTTTAAATGTTAGTTTTTGTAACTCTTAACAAAAAAACTTTTTCTCTGATTTTCTCTCCCACATGAATTTTTCTTTTTCAATAATCGAGGGTATCGTTGTCGTCTTTGGATAAACATCTTGCTATAAAATGAGGGAAACTTTAAGTCGAGCTTTGAAGCCATTTAGTGATGTTCCTTACAAAGGGATTATGCAGGGGATTTTCCTATCAAAAATAACCCCACCTTCCCATTCTTGATGTGTGGAAATACCAACCTTGTACTGGGAAGAAATATCGACAACAACTTCTATTAGACCGAGATTTTTATTTCATATTTTACAAAAATTTTTTTCAATAAAGCAGGTTCAGTAATCATGATGACTAATTCAAAGAGATCAAAAGTACGATCAATAAAAGCAATGTAAAGCCTTTAGATTCATCACTTTTTTTAAACATAATTTTTCAATCATTGTCTTAGTTCTGTCCGTCTTGTTTGCCATTTCTTAAAAATTCATTGGAGCTTTGATAACTATATGAATTAGAAACGGAAATTGGGAAAGGGTACTGTAAGATTTCAAGTTTGTTTTGAGAGCTCCAAATTCAGACTTTTCATATACCGACTAGATTTGACATTTAAAGGTATAACTATTCATAATCATTTCCAATCGTATTTCCCAACATCTCTTAGCCGAAGCAAGATATGATTAAATCCATGAGGATGGAAAAAGGACCGTATTAAATCAAACACAATTCTCTGTCCTTTTCTCCTTCTTTTACAGTAAAACTTCAACTAAATTCAGTAATATTACAAAAGAGCCGATTCTTAATGAAAAACAAAGATTACTTTTCCGTGCCACTCAGTACTACGCAGTGTTTTCACACAGGCAGATGTCTGTACAAACTGACGTGTGAAAACTTAAATAGAGATTTTTATTCACCCATCAAAAATTTAGCCTCATTTGTTTTCTACCTTCATTCCTATTCCGCACTTTAAAGTCTTTGAAAATGATTTGCGCTATTTTGATTTTCTTCGTTTTTCCCGCTACTTTTTCAGGTAAGTGTTAATTTCGTAAAAACTCCTTTTCAGAGGCTAGCGTATTGAAGACAGAAGTTAGAATTCTACATGAGGAAAATTCAGAATTTTGCGTCTTCTCTAGACTAAACTGAGTTTGTAACCAATCTGTAAATTTACTTGACATAAGAACGTTCTATTTCAAAAGTTTGATAAAGTAGGTAATTGGTTTAAAAGGATAACACCCGATGGGAAAGGTAGGTTATTGGGTAGAGAAAGATTCTGGAATGAAAGAAGTCACATGAGGTTTGCATTTCACATTTCACATTTCACATTTCACATTTCTATTATCACCGAGAGTACAACACGAAAACCCTCACAATTATCGGCCTATCCGGCGGCAACGTTTTGCAAAAATTCGGTTAAAACTGATTTTAGTTAATATTCTTGCATCCTTCGTATCGAGTGACATTCAGCTGAGTAAATGGGATTGTATATTCCTCTACCTTCCTTTATAAGGCTTTTATGACTAACAATCAAAAGCTTAAAATGTTTCCTTTTCCCTTCCCTCGTCCTCGCTGCTTGTCCGTTGACCTGTTTGTGACTAAAAATTTCAGGCCAAGCCATAGATGGTTATAATTATGTTATACTTTAGTTAAACGGTTTTATCCTGGGACTGACACTCGAAATATTTCGTAGAAAACTAGTCTCTCTCAATATTTTCACAGAGGATGTCATTAGGCTTGTACAGCCGCCTAATGCAACCTACGTGGGCCAAGGTCGAGTGGAAGTACAGCACCAAGGGACCTGGGGCACAATTTGTGATGATAAATGGTCGTTTGAGGACGCTACAGTAGTGTGTGAGCAGATGGGCTTCCTAAAAGCTATTTATCAGGCAAGGTTTTCGTTGAGTCATTATCTATCGCCGGAATGGGGGGAGGGGGGAGAGGGGAGGGGGAGGGGGGGAGGGGGGAGAGGGGAGGGGGAGGGGGAGGAGGGGGGAGAGGGGAGGGGGAGGGGGAGGGGGGAGAGGGGAGGGGGAGGGGGAGGGGGGAGAGGGGAGGGGGAGGGGGAGGGGGAGGAGGGGGGAGGGGGAGGAGGGTTGGAATTTGGAAGATCACATGGTTTCCAGGAGGAACTTGGGGAGGGGTGGGTTAGTCGTTGCCGATCTCCCCAGGTAATGATAATGACCAGTTCTATATATATAAAATCAAAGGTCTCTGGATCTGTTGTAGGTGAGTTTTCATGGCAAATTCAGTTGCAGTAAATTGATGATGAGATCATCAGGCGTAGTTTTATAATAGCTTAACACAAATTTTCATCTGACAGGCAAAGCGAGCAAAGTTCGGTCAAGGGACTGGACCCGTGTGGCTGAGTAAGATGATGTGCACTGGAAGAGAAAAGTCTCTTACAGACTGCCCCCATCAGGGGTGGGGTGAGAACAGTTGTGACCATGGGCGAGATGCAGGTGTCAGCTGCTTGCAAGAAGGTAAGGAAAACTCTTGCACAACTTTGCACCATAATTTAAGTGAAATTATTTTTGTTTCTTTGAGGGACACAAGCAAGGAGATTGCTTCCTTGTAAGACGTGTCTTGACAAGAAGAAACATAGGTATTTAAATAAATTGTAATTAAAAGTGGCCATTTCGTCTTCCTGTGGCATGGCGGCATCCATTGGGAAACAGCCCCCTTTAACGCGATTTATTGCACTTAATTGGGATTCAGCTTATACAACTTTACACATGTATCTTCCTGTACGAGAGAATTTCCCTGTAAAGACTCCGAACAGGAGTGAATAATTTTGATGGTGGCCGCTAGGGCATAGTCTCTTCGCTAGCAACGTATTTGCAACTTGTAACCTCGCTTACGCTCACAAGTAACTCAATAGTCCCTTTTACAGTTGTGGGCTTGGTGGCCAAGCCTTTGAACAGGAGTGAGGCTAAGGGTGACCCTGTTGTGATAGAGACCTGTATCTAGTTAATTAGCATGATAACAAAGTAATTTGCATTTGAAAAGCAGCAACATCTCTATCATAACAAGGTCACCCTAAGCCTCACTTCTCTTCAAAGGCTTGGCCACCAAGCCCACAACTGTAAAAAGGACTATTAACAAATAGATTCTATGCTGCCATGCCTCTGTTCAGTGATAGATCACAGATGATGTCAAAATGTGGTGAGACCAAAAAAAGGCACAAGTGTCAATCATCATCATCATCATCATAAACTTTATCAGTGCATACTTTTATTTCATCTCGAATTTTAGAGTAGCTTGTTGGAGGTAATATCTTCGAGAAAACAAAATGGAGATTAAACAACAACAAACATATGAAACATATGTTTGTTGCGCTGCACTAGTATCGCAGAGGTCAGTGGTTCGAATCCCGTACAGGCCTGAAATTTTTTTCAGGTCTGATTTCCACTATTGCTCAAATAGTGCTCTACTGCGAAGGATCGTTCTCATATACAAAAAATGGAGATTATCTATATATATTCATACATATATCTGTACAAAATCTAAAATACTAACTATATTAAAATATAATAAAATACACAATGCTAGATTTTTTTAAGAATAGTTATAAACGATTAGAACATTTTATCTTACAGTTTTTATAAATTTTGTAGTTTTAGATTTTTAGCTCTTGATCTTTTTCCATAATCAATTAGTTTTTAATCTATTTCAATAATTATTTGTAATATATTTTAAGAGGGCCACTGGTTTGTCGGTTTTATACTGTTATGTGTTTTACCCTCTTTAAATAAAGTTGATTATTATTATTATTATTACAATATTTAGAAATATAATTATGTAACATATCAGTAGAAATTAACAGAAAAGTGAAGATAAGCGGGAGCGACTATATTAAGATACGGCCTTGGATTATCTTTCTAAAGTCTTTAAATGCACTCATGATACTCTTGATACTCATGATACTCTTATCACAGTTTGACTTTACCTGTGATCTATAACTCTGCAAACCCACGGCAACATAAAATACATTTGTTTTATTTAATAAAAAAAATGGAAAATGTTGTTGATGATGGCGTTACCGATGTGTCGGTCCTCCAACAGAAGTGAGAACCAATCAAAATGCGTGTATAACTCAGAGGATCACATAAAGAGGAATTGATACCAACACTGATAGACCATTTCATCGCGTTATGATGAATATTGAGTAAACCAATCAGTGCGTACTTTTTTTTGTCTCTTTAAACTCAGGCCTTCCTCAAATCCTTGAGGTCGGGTGCTACCGTGACGCCCAAAAAGACAGGGCCTTTCATGACATGTATGCTTACCTCCGAGGAAATATCGATTGGCACAACTTACGATCGATGGTGACGAGGTGTGCAGAGCGTGCGTTCGAGCTCGGTTACCGGTATTTCGGGGTGCAGTATTATGGAGAGTGCTGGGGGGACGACCGTGTTCGGCCAACGTATGATAAGCACGATGCCGGTAAAGGTTGTACCGACGGTGAGTATGAAGTTCAAGAGACATGTAAACCTTAGAGCAATTTTCAATTTAGTGCTTAAAGTAATCTGGTATTGATCATGAGGTAACTTTGGTTTTATCAACTGAGTTGATAATGTAAATTGGCCACCGTAAAGAGTTTCAAAGCTGACGTTTCGAGCGTTAACCCCTCGTCATTCGCTCTGACGAATGGCTAACGCTCGAAACGTCAGCCTAGAAACTCTTTACGGAGGCCAATTTACATTATCAATTCAGTTGATAAAACCAAAATTACTTTATTACTCCCACCGACGCAGTACCGCAGTTTCTTTTGACTTACCTCTTTTATCCAGTAATCTGGTATTGCTTATTACGCTCTGTGATTGGTTCAGAAAATTCACACCACTCTCACAACCAATCAGATACAAAATAAAAACCAATCGCGAGTTGTTCACCCGCGTTTTCCCGCGCTTGAGACAGTTTGGTTGTTTTTACTATGAGTCCTCATTGGCTCTTAAAGGTATTTTCCTTTCTTCCGATTGGCCTTTATGATTAATTTGGATTTGGTTTTACGACACTCGATCGAAAAAACCTCTGTTAGTTAAGTCACCCCCATATTTTGGTTACGTGGATATCCCATAAGGCTTAGAAAGCTTGAGATCAACGAGTCAAAGGGGCAAAGGGGTGGTCGTAAGAATATCACAGAGCCTAATGGGGGAATCAAGTCGATTTTATCGTGTCACAACCAAAATCCTCAGACCAACCGATCCCCCTCCCTCCCCCACTTCCCGGCCATAGCTAATAACAACTCCCTAAATGAATTCTAAATTTGACGATCCAGGTGTTGGCGATAAAATTCACAACTTTGTTTATCGTTTCGCACCGTGGCGCGACCTTGGCTGTTGGAGAGACACAGGTGATGGTCGCACCATGACAATGCTGGAGAATTTCCGGGGAGAAATCGATTGGTTCCACTTGGAGAAAACAGGTTTGTGGTATTCAAAATGGTTTGCCCAACAGGTTTATGGAGGAAGGTCTGTTATGATGGTCTGACGAGGGTACCAGTTAGAGTTAGGATTTTTGCGTTTATCTTAGGAGCCTTTATTTCTAACCAGTCTCATTCCCCAGCTATGTTTTCCTTCGTCCCCTTTACGAACCTCGAATTTTGCATGATTGCGTTGCGTGACACGATATTTATAACGGTTATGAGAGGTTCCTTTCAGTTCTTCAAGTCTTGAAAAATAGATAAACCGAAATAATAGTGCACCTGGTTTATTTAGTGTGTTTTGTGAATATGTTATTTTCTGGCGATTTCCTGGGAACTTTTGGGTTATAAGCACAGTAGAGGGGTCCTTTGAATATATTAGTTCTACTAGAGTTCTAATGTATTTCTCCCCTCGGCTCTCCCATTCTCTTGAATTTTCTACGCCTCTTAACGTATTGTTTATCCCCATATATTTGAAATGTTCCATTTTCACTCTTCCAACAGTGTCCAGGGTGAAAAAATCTCATTTTTTGGCAGAGTTTTGGTATCTTAAAAGGAAAAAAGGGTTCTAACATACGTTGAATTCTATGCAAAACCACGCAGTATAGGTGATATAGTCTTAATTCGTGTTTCGTCGAAATAGTCAATCACTGTTTTTAGCCCAGCGTTTGTTTTGGTATTTTGTTGACTACCAAACGGCATTGATTATAAAATCTCTGTTGTTCACTTACGTATGTTTCTATTTCAGTGAGAGAAAAAGGCAACTCAACAGATGTTCTAATAACAGATTTCTTCTTTTTTTCTTCCTCATTACTGAGTGATAAAAAAAACGAAAGTTCCCTGAAGCATAGAATAAGCTTTCAGCGGCAATATTTTTCGAGATGGGTGTGGAGATTTTGTTTCCTAAATGCTGTTTTATGGTGTCATCAAGTATGAAAAGTTTCATAGTGCTCAATTCAGGCGTCAACCATAGGTTGTGGATGCAAATTTCGTAAATAATCGAGTCCGCTTTTTGTGCATTGTTGGGCGGAATTTTCGAAAATGCACATATCATGTTGACCGGTGAAAAGTTCGCCCGAAACCACATATTTTTATATTTCCATACTCCATCCTATTTTATCTAAAAAGGTTAAAGGCAGGGGGAATCTTACTCTCTCGCCGTGCATCGTTTTAATTTTACTTTGTATTTCACCTTTAGTCGAGAAGTGTTATGAAGCTGCCAAAAAGAAAAACAAGAAATACTTCGCCATCCAGTTTTACGGCGAGTGCTGGGTGTCTGACACAAAATCTTACGAGGTACACGGTCAGTCCACTAATTGCTGGAACGGAGTTGGCAGAGACTACGATAACTACGTGTACGAGGCGCTTTACTAATAACAGGTACGACAAGCTTCTAAGAAATTTTTAGCAAACCTAATGATCAAATCACAGATCAATCGCGTAAACATCTCCAGATTTCGGTTGCACGTGTAGCTCTTTGCTCTCTGTCTGCGTTTAAAAATTGAATTTGAATGGAGAAAAGTAAAACAGGAGAAGAGTCAATAGGTAAAAGTAACAAAAAAAAAAGCCTGGTTGGTAGCACAAGAAGCGCCCCGCAGAGTCTCAAGGGACTCTCAGCAAAAAAAATGTTTTGCAGGTAACTATCTGACAGTTTCAAATGTACCCATAACAACCCTATAGTTCAATTCTACTGAACGGCAATTTTGATTTCGACTCCCTCTCTTTCCGTTTTTTAACTTAAAACCGGCTAAAGCACGCCGCGGTGAAACTTAATGGTTGCTGACCGAGTGCGAGCAGCGAAGATAAACTATGTGCCTTTATCCGTTTTCGTGAGATTCTTTCGCCATTCCGCGTCATCTACCGTACCCTTAACATATTTTAGTATTTTAAGTTTATCCAAAACGTTATTTTTCTGATCATAGAGTGATCCGATCCGTGATCCGATCCGCGATCCAATCCGTGATCTAGTTCGTGATCTGACCGAGTTTTGTCGACGGCGTTTTAACTTAACCCTTTCTCTTTAAATCTTCTTTATTCCAGTATTAGTCGCACTTTGGAAAGATGAGAAAGAAGACGAGGAAATCTACTTTCACAAGGCGATCGTGCTGTGTGTGTTAGTACTCATATCAAGACAAAGAAATGTTACTCGAGATAATTTGCCTTAAATAAACAGTAGTACCGTTAAATCGCCTCTGGTTCTCTAGTCTTCAGTTGCCTATTGCTTCATGGATCAGTTATTGAACATGAATCTATGCGCGTTTTCGACTGTGTCCAGCATTATTTATAGATCAAAAAGCTTTCATACTACTGTACCACACACGATGAATTATAACGCTTAACAGTCAGACAGCTGCCGCTCTGGTTATCGCAAAAACTAATGACAGGACGGAAAATGCGTGCACTGTAAGTACCTCCCGTTGTCCCTTAAAAAGCCTTAGAAAACTTTTCTAAGGCTTTGTATGGGACAACGGGAGGTACTTACAGTGCACGCATTTCCGCCCTGTCCATTCTAAACTACTCAGCCTTCACTTACTTAAGTTACTAAGCAAGTTTCAAAATTACTTTATTCGTGGTCAGAGTTTTGGGAGCACATTCGAAGGGAACTTTCGTAAGATTACGTTCTTCCTTGAAATCTCAAAACGCAATAAGAGCCATAGGAATACTTTTTAATGGCGAAGATAGAGATCAAAATGGTTTGCGGAGCACACTTCCATTTTTATAATCAAAGTGGCAAACACTTATAATATAAAATTTACAGCATATAATTTGGGATCTAAAATCATGGAAAAACGTATTTTGGAATATTTAGTAACTCATTCAGTAGACTAAACGATTGAACGATATCACAAGGCAGGGGGGGGGAGGTCGTTTGCACTATCAGGTGGTAAAATTTTGAGAAGCTAGTCAATGTTAAGCCTGTGAATAAATTGTCTCCAAAGGTTTTGTTCGTTTAAAGCTTTCACTCTGGTGCTTTGGTTTCTTGCATTTTTTCCGAGTAGCAAAAGTGGAGTGTTTAAGTACACAAGCTATGAAAGCTACTCTTTGCCATTTAACCAAGTGGGAATAAAGTTCTCAATATGATTTTTCTGTTTCCTGACGAGATTTTGTATTTCACGTTTCCTTTCGGGCGAGGATTGCACGATTAGATCCATGCATAATTACACGTATGAGCCTAACTTATTACATGACGTTTCGGTGTAGGAAATTAAGATCGGTGTCTACATCAGTATGCCAACTTTCTTCTAATTGGGCTCAGTCCAACTCGGAATAAGTTCAGTTTAACACCTGAAGGGTCCCACGTATACACGCAATATGGAGTAAATTGTGAATTTGCGCAAGAAATTAAAGACTATTAGGTAATGGTACAGAAGAATTGGAAAACTTGCCTCTGAATCTTGTATCTAAAATCATCCAGACAGTGATATTAGGTGGGCATAGCTGGCTATTCTGGAGTTTCCTTTCAGTAGAATATTTAGTAGGCAAATAATTGCGTTTTTAGCACCTGACGCGAACGAATCTATATTGGAGTAAGGTTTATGGGAAAACAATCTGAATACCTCATTCGAGTACCATGAACCATCTTATTCAGAGAGTTTCGACAACTTGGAGATAACGAAATGCTATCAAACCTAGATATTTTCTAAGTTTCACTAGTGGATGGCTGAATTTCTGTTTGATGCCGTGGTATTTCTCTCATTTCAATCTCAGGAGGAGTACCATCTGGTTGCCTTAGGTGAAAAATCTCCACAAAAGCTTGCCTTATGTTTTGAGTGTGCCAACAGTAAATTATCGGATTTGAAAGAGAACCTAGTAGGCTGAGTCCTGAAATGCAAAACATCAAAGCACAGGCATGTCGAGTTTCTAGGATGTTTGGAATAGCTGCTAGTATGAAAGGTATTGAGATTGGAAAATAAGTCAGTATCAACGTCCCTAAGATCATTGATAGTGTGTAGACTGCCTTGCGGTCTTTCTTTATCCTTTAGGCTTCCTCGTTAGATGCATGTTCTTCTTCAGGGCGTTTTATCTGTCGCCTTGTTTCGGAGTAAATATAACCACTACAGTAGAAGATGGAAATAATACAGATCAAAAAGAAAACAGCAGTCTCCAAAGTACCTAGCGTCCAAAATAGGGCGTATATTTTAGTTCCAACGCGTGTAGTAGCTAAGATGATGTCTTGAAATATAAAAAAGTGTTGAAATTATCCAAGCCAAAAATACAGCTCTCCTTATCCGCCATGTTGTGACAATTTCCTGGTACCTTAAGGGTTCCTTTATGGAGATGTAGCCATCGATGCTGATAAGCACGAGGTGTGTCAACGTTACAAAACCTTAATTGTCCAACAAAAAGGACAACGTATGATGCACGATCCTTCGCAGAAGATAGCGCTATTTATGCAATAGCAAAAATCAGACCCGAAAAAAATATCAGGCCTGTACGGGATTCGAACCACTGACCTCTGCGATACTAGTGCAGCGCAGAGGTCAGTGGTTCGAATTCCGTACAGGCCTGATTTTTTTTTCGGGTCTGATTTTCGCTATCGCATAAATAGCGCTATCTACTGCGAAGGATCGTGCATCGTACGTATTTAATACCGCAGTTCAAAATATATGAACTTCATATATTCATTGCAACCAAAAAGGACAACGTAAGCTGTTTCAAGTGCACAAAATGGCCACATGCCGAAGGCTGTCTTGACGTTAACAGCGATTGCACAGGGATGAACCACCAGTCCTGTCAACAAATCAGTCCCCACCAAGAAGGCTAAAAGTATATTTGACTTGGTTTGCAGTCGACGCTTTGTCGCCACGGCAAAAATGACAAGAGTGTACAACAGGATGGTTAAAATGGCTGCCAGAGAGTGGAAAGATATTGCTGTAACCAAAATTTTAAAGATGGTATCTGTTAGGTATAACAATTGCCACGAATAATCTTCTAGATACTAACATTTATCTTGGTCCGAAGAGTTTTTAGAACGAAAGCGCTCATAAATAATGGTAATTTTGCAGTAAATGTTTTCTATGTACACACAATCAACATTAACTATGAATTCCCATCCTTTTGGCGAAAAAAAAAACATATAAAACATTGTATATCCATGGATTTTTATTCGTTGATTGGTGGGCTTGATGAACGCTTCCTTTCTTTTTTAAAGGGAACATTATTCAATGCGCTGGTCTCAACACTTTGACAATACTTCTTTTATTTGGGGCATCCTCATTCGATCCCGTTGGTTTTCGCCTGCCATTTTCCAGTTAAATATAATATTGCAATAACCAAATAGAAAATTGTACCATCTTTCTTTGTGCAGTCTAATTCTGCACATGTAAAACGCCTTTAACGATGGAGATCGTCGCAACACCCTGGAAGCTTGTCATATGTGAACCTGCTAACTGGCTAATTGGCCTGCCCTCTCGACAAGTTTCTGTCTCTCAATTTTTAAAGCATCTGATAGCGATTTCTGATGTAAGGGCCAAGCACAGGACTTAGATCTTTCTTTATCCCATGATAGTGATAGGTCTATTTTTTCTTTTTAAGATTTATGTCTTAATCGAAACAAAAGTTTATCAGGCGATCCATATCGGCAATTAGATCTATCACTTAAGGGTTTAAAATTCAAGTGACATTCCATAGTGAGGCTCCATAAAAAAGCATCTTGAAAATAACCTGCCCAATTGACATAGATTGCAAATTTGAAAAATTTTGTCTTTCTTTAATTTTATTTCACTGCTGATTAATTTTAGATCGATATCATGGTCTGAACTGTGGGATGATTTCCTTTTAAATGGACCCAAGGGAAACAGCTGCTTGGTTACATTTGCAGAATGATCGCCAATTAAATTCTATTATAATAGAACGACGAGGTTTCAATTTTTTTTCCACGAATGGCTGTTACTTCTAACAAAGATGCGTCTCAGTTGGGGCAAAAAATTTCAAGCGAACAAAAAAGCAGTTTTATTCAGATTAAAAAATCTTCCTCTCCCATTTACCACTAGTCATTATATTTGAAATGGTTTCTCCAATTTTGAGATGACGAAACGACAACAAAATCAGTTCTTGTTCCACCGCGGTCTGTGAAAAATCTTCTCCAAAAGACGGCTGAATCTCTGTCCGATGCCGTTGTATTTCCATCCTATCGATCCCTTGCTAACTATTTTCCAGTTTTCCTAAATTTAAAAAATAAAAGAGCTTGCCTACTGTTTTAAATGAGTACGCCAAGAATAAGTATTCGTTAAAAAAATAAAGAGAACACAATAAGGCGAAAACCACGATCCAACTTCTCAAGTAGTCGTAAAAGCTGTCGGAATTAGATATATAATCATGTGCAAGTAAGTCAACAGTTATGTCCCTGAAATAATTGCCAGCGACTGTGCTTCCTTGTGCTCTTTCGAGTTTAAGCTTCCTTGCTGTAAAGTCTGTTCGGTTTCGAGGCGTTTTTTCTGACTCCTTATTCACGACGAGATCTACACATAACAGCACTCGAGACGGTAACAATATTTCCAGCAGACCAGAAAGAAAGTAATAATTGAAAGGCCACTCAGCGTTGAATAATTTGAGCACAGTTTTCGTCGCTATCTCCCGTTGCCATAATTAATTTTCAACTGTTCCAATTGCTGAAATCACTCAGGCCGAAACGACAACTTTCCTGGTCCCCGCACAGTAATTTAGAGGCGACGGAACGTTTTGAAACACTTATATTTCATCGAACCAAGCGCATACACCTAATCAAATTTTCCAAAATGCTCTTTGCGTTGTTCGTTGGCACAAGCAAACGTCTTTGCAATCTTTACAGTTTTCGAGCGCGTCCGCAATCGATTTGTGACTTACTTTTATTTTATCCGGCAGAAACAGTCTAAATTCTTTCAGCTAAGCATTTTATTGGGTTCCCACCGACAAAATTAAACCACGTCTAATTTCCTAGACGCACTGTCTTGTAAAATGGAATTGCTGCAGCTGATAAGCCACTCGAACATGAGCCGGAGCCGTTCAAAAAAACGTTTGTGCAAAATATTATTTCGCCGGCCAAGCGCGATACTATTAGAAGGATTTGTGAAAAGATCCCGAGATTGAATATTTTGCCAATTTACATGCTACGTTAGCAATATTTTCGGCACCAAATCGTGGGGGAAATGCGTCCTCCATTTTTTTTTGGGGGGGAGGGGCTACGGCTCCTTCTACCCCCCTGCCCCCCTGCTCCGCCGCCTCGGTAATTCGACGATTTCCAAGAGATCCTTGAAGGCGATTTTCCTAAGTGTTCAACACGCACTCTCGTAAAGATGTTCCCGACATTCTACTACGGAACTACCGACTTCCTTCGACGTTTGCTGACCACGTAAACCGGGAAGAGAAACTGCTGACCCTCGGTGCCTGCTGAATACAAACTTAAAAGCCTGAAAGAAGTCCCTTTTCATGAAGGTATAAAGTAATGGATTGGCTACAGATGTTGCGTATCGGACGATCAGTGATACTTGAGAAGGTAAAAGCAACTTAGAGGAGTCAATGGACAACTGGTGCAATAAAAACACTACAAACCAAGGGAACCAACATATGAGGTATACAGACGCCATTATGGCGAACAATGCTAATGATTTTCTCTCAGAACTTGACTGATTACGGAAGCTTGTCGGGCGTCGAATCATCAGCACTCCGCCACTCTCTTTCCGATGCAGACTCTTCGATCGACCATTAATACCTTTAAACATATCAATAAATGCATAGACCAAGAAGATGTAAGGCAAAATTAAAGCAAACACAATACAGAATATCGAAAATGAGAGCGCGTAACTCGAAGATTCTGGTTTAGGCACTGGATATATTCTACTGAGCCATGTGAAAGGGAGAAAAGATACAACCAGCGAGGATAGCCACACGATTATTAAGACGATTAAGATGCTCTTCTTATGAAGCACTCGATGTTTAAATGGAGCCTTAATTGCCAAATAACGCTCTCCTGTCACAACAACGATGTGATACACAGTAGCAATGGCCACAAAGTTATGAAGGACAGTCGAAACGAAACCAAGATAAAACATTATTGATCCACTGGGTTGTATCAAAGGCGTTAAAAATAGGAAGGCGAATAGTGGAATGATTATAAAACCGCAGAAGAAGTCGCAAACAGCCAAGCTGAAGAGAGGGTAGTTTGAAGTGGTTCGCAGAGCTTTCTTCTTAAAAAAGAGATAAAACACTGAGCTGTTGATTACAACGATAGCCGCCGCAAGAGAGAACAACAATGCAACAGCGACTTTGTTTGTCTCTTTAAATTGACTCGTTGGTTTCGTGGAATTTACTGTCTCGTTGGAATAAGACTCGTGGATTACGGTCTCCATTGCTTTAGCAGTAGGATACGTTAAATACTGGTACTGTTTTGCAAACTTCAATTCTTCTTATAGTAAATAAAATTAGTTGTTGATGTTGTTCTGAATTCCTCGTGCTTTTCTCGTAGACTTGAATATGCCGCCTGAAAGACAAAAGTTTATTATTCAATTTGCCGAAACTAATAACAGTTTTTCGAACAGAATAATCATGTTGCATCTTTAAATTTAATTGGTATCCGTTACGAATCACTGCCTCGCTACGTTATTACTTTATGCAGATTGCTGAGTTGAGTTCTTTACTGGTAGTACGCTCAAAATAATGTAAGCATGATTTTTCCCCGCCTTCTTTGCCTTATTAAGGTCGTGTTGGCCTGTGTTAGCTGGCGTTCAGCAGTCTCGTTTAATTCCTTTATTAAATTTGCACTTACAATTAACAGCTTTATCTTCACATCTTGGCAGGTGAGTTGGCTCAAGGTGGCTGTCGGTGCAAACATTATTGAACACTTTCGTTAACTAATACTAAATCTCCAATCAAGGTTAAGGATATACTTGGGATTCCGGTAATTAGTGCAAATGGCGGCAATGCTTAGGTTCTGCGCATGCCCAGACAAAAGCATTTTCAAAATGTTCGTTTTCGTCTGAAGCAAAATGAAGCAAAATATTTTCAAGCGCACCAACAATTGCATCTTGTTCTAAGTTGTCCACTCTACTGCATTTGAAAACGCGTATATTTCCATGCAATTTTGTCCATAACCCTCAAAAAGCACTCGGAAACGCGGACCAAATCTACTTTCTTTACCGTATTTTTCGTCAATGTTTCATAATCCTCATTTCCATTTGTCCACAATAAATAAAAATTGTTTTCAAAAAGATGCGTTTATCACATCAGCTCACTTCGGTAAGGCTTCGTTTTCGAGCGTTTTAGTGTGGATGACAGCCAGAAACGAATCAGAAAGTATGGTTTTCTGAACGAATACGATTCAGTCTAGATAAAGACGACGATTAATCTCTCCTTTTCTGCAAAATTCGTGGCGTGAGTACAAAAAAATCAGTGTACAAAGAAAATTCTGTTAGCGCGCCGCACATAACTCTGGGAGCTATAACTTACTTCCAGTGTTTCGCTCGGCTCTACCGTTTGTATTTGTCGCTTATTTTTTCTAGACTCGCGCAACGGACCCCGTAGAAAAGGAAAGACTCCTCATAATTTAGTTTGGATGGGGCCTCAGTCCTTTCCCCAAGAAAAAGTTAAGCCACGATATTTATTAATATCTTGTAAATTCCAGTGATTTTATTGCGGGCTATTTTTCCTAGTAATTTTAAGTTGTCTATCTCTTTATGTTTATTTTGGAAAAATCGTCCCTGGAACCGATTGGAAGTAAAGAAAAGACGATTATTCCAAGCGTGCAATCATGTGAATCTATTGAATATCATATATTTCAACTGCGAACAGTTAAACTAAGATAGTGTGATCTTCGTAGTAATGAACACTACTTAGGCAGTAGATAAAGAAAAAAGGCTCTCAAAAAAATCAGTCCCCTGCATGAGTTGAACCCATGACCTCTGCGCTTCCAGTGTAGTGCTCTACCAACTGAGCTACCATTTTTTTGGCAGCGATGAATGAACGACTGTGAGTATAGTTTTGAATATCGTACAATTGAACTGCAGATTAAGGAATGAATGTGAGTGATCAATGGTCTTCTACGTACTAAACCATCATACGTATAACAATTATCAAATAGAACTAAGAAAACTGTGTTACCGGAATTTGTTTGTCTGGGCGGATTTGATGGAATCCCTTTTTATAGGTTTCAGTGAGCAAAGACTCTTGATGAATTGATCATGAATTAATGATTGTAATGATGTAGAGATGATTAGGTGAAAAACGACAATCAGGTCGCGGCTAAAATTTCACGAAAAATCTGCAAGGCGAGTGGACAAGCTGTTCGTTAAAACCACATTAATTATCCCAAGCTTTCATTCTATTGCCAAGTATAATTTATTTTGTTACAGCAAGGGAAAATTTCCATCGTAAGTGAATCACTATAGCTTATAAAGGAATTACATGTAAACATCTTTGGCTTGCCTTACCGTTTCTTATCAATAGAAATTAGACATAACTATTAATTCTTGCAAAGGGAAAAGCTTGCTTTAATTAATAAAATTAAAATTCGTAGTGCCATGCGATAAAATTGTGAAGAGCCATTAAGACAATGTTTGGGTAGCCTTGACATTCTTTCCCAAGAATGGTAATTTAAAAAAAAGATTTCCATAAAAAATTAAGCTCATTAAAAGTGGAAGCCACCAGTTTTGGCCAGAAACCATCTGGCAAAAAATCGTGTTAGCCTGAATTGTAAGAGGCCATGTCATAATAAAGTATTGATTTTTTTTTTTTTCGTGTGTTAATGCCATTATTTAAGTCAACACAAAGGAAACAGCTATTCACTCAAACAAGTACAATATGAAAGTTGTTATGTAAACTCGAGTCCTATGATCGTTTACAACCTGACGGTCCTTGAAATCAAACTAAAAAAATATACCTTTTTATGCCTGCTGAAATTCTGAAAACAAAATGGCTCTTGCCAAAATAAAATTAGGAGATTTCTTATTTCAACTTAGTTTCTTCCTACTCTTTGTGCTCAGCGCGCCGTTCTCTCCCCAATGATGAAAACGTGGAAGACGGGCCTCTCGACCTACAGTCGTCATTTTAGAATTCTAGAAAGTTTGGTTTGCTTTTTCCATTCTTCCCTGTTTTTGTTGATGTTGTTGCTTTTTTTTCTTTTTTTTTTTTTACAAAAGGCCCTTAGGGCTGGTATTTTAAGCAACATGTACCCATTGTTGAGTAAAATTTCGCCCAAAGCACTCTTAAATTTGAATCAACTTTTTACCTAAGCATTGATTTTTGTAAACAGACGAGGTGGTTTACAGCCTAGTAAAAGAGTTATAGATTTTTTTCAAACAAACAACTTGTGAAGAAGGGTCGATGTCTATTGTGTCTAAAACCGTAGCCTATGTTGAATTTCGGTAAGTTAGACTATTTAAGGCCCCCAGTCTTTGTTTTGACGTCGAATCTCACGCGCGGCACAACGCAATTTAATAAACCAGGTGATATTTTTTGTCTGTAATCAGGTTATTAGCGATTTTCACGGCGTAAACGAAGATCTAGGCTGAAACCAAGGCAAAAATTGCTTTAAAAAAAAGCGAAAAGGTGTCGAAGCAGTTCCAATAAATTATTCACATGATGCAACGCTTATATTTTGAATTCAAATTACTTTTCACATGAAGTTCATATGTTTGCACATTCTGACACAAAATATGTTAGTTATCGTTTAATTACTACGATGTGACACAATTTTTACAAAAGGTTTTTTCAAGTAGTACCTTTGGTTCAATTGAGTCACTAAGACAACTATTAAAAGCAGATCTTTCCTTTCTCTCTAAAGAGGAGATCCTCTCATACAACGTTCGGTTTCTACTCATTAATTCCTCGTGGGAAAAAACACATTTTCCAAAAGCTGTCTTGGGTCTTAGACGTCAAAAATTCGTTACCTCAGATAAACCTAATTTTTATATGAGGTTCTGTACTGAAAAAGTCTTAATTTTATCATGATCATAGTCAGTTTCGAAGTCCTGCGAAAAATGGTTTACCCAAGGGCAAGTTATGCTTAAAACTTCGCCTAAAACATTCTTAGATTATTGCTTTTACACAGGTACATGTTGTTATTGTTGTTCACAGCTTTAATTGCCATGCGAGTTTTAGGTTAATGAACAAATCATAAGAAGGCTTACCTTTGCAATCAGTTTTAATGTCGTTTCGCCCCTTGTCTTTAAGAAGCGTATTGCCAAATCGGATGAGGAATACCCTATGGCATAAATAGAAAAAATTCTGATGAATAAATAATTCGATACTGCTGCATTCAGTGAGCGGAGTTGGCTTAGACCCAGTTCAAACGGCGAACTAAATTGCTTTTTTTCAACCCCAACGGGAAAAGTTACCCTACCTTCTTTCTTCTTCTTTTCTTCTTTTTAACCCTCCAAGGGAAAAGGCTCTGCCGACATCCTGCTGTTGCTTTGAAATGCCGAAAGCTCAAAACTCCGGGCTGCTCAAGCCGGTTTTGCCTCCAATCAAACCGGTTTTGGTGCGCACGCCTTTGTTTTTCATGTAAACAGATGACCAAATCTGCGCCCACAATAGTTCAAGGGGGCGTGGAAAAGGATCATTTTCTAGGCAACCGCCGCGCATGTTCAAACGAGCAACAACAGGATGTCGGCAGAGCGTTTTTCCCTTTACGATTTGAGGACGGGTTAAAAAGGCTCTGCTCGCAGGGTAGGGCAAAGGTCTATCGTTGGATCAAACGCGTCGAAAATAAATCATCGAATCAAACTCAGAGCAGCAGAAACAGCGGGATTACAAATAAATCAATTTGTATTTTATTCATGAAGTTCTTTTCATGAAAAGATCGATGTTTGTCACTCAGTGGATCTTCATACGTTGTGTCCTTCCGAAACAGATGGACAGGACGTGATGGTCGATTCAAATCAAGTTGGGCAAACTCAACTGATTCAAACGTTCAACTTCACATTAACTTTTAAAATTGTCTCAGTGCAGTTTATGTCATGTGAAGTTTGACATTTTAACTGGGCATTCATGTCAGAAAAAACCAATCCAAGTGAGTGAAACAATGAAACGTCGAGTACGTCACAAAGATAAAGAATTACAATAAAGATTGTCAGTGTTTGTTAACAGAGACATTCACTAGAAATTTCGCCGACCAAGAACTGTCGAAATATGGCAGCCGTAACAATGCCAATAGTCCATTTTACAGTTGTGTGCTTGGTTGCCAAGCCTTTGAACGGGAGTGAGGCTAGAGATGACCTTGTTGTGATACAAACCTTGCTACCTTTCAAATGTAAATCATTTTGTTATCATGCTAACTAGATACAGGTCTCTATCACAACAAGGTCATCTTTAGCCTCACTCTGAATCAAAGGCTTGGCAACTAATTACACAACTGTAAAATAGCCTCATGCTTTATGCAACCAGGACAAAAAATTGATTACGAATGAGCTTTAAATACAAGCGTAAATAACAGATTCCCCCGGAAATAGCGCGTTATCTTTGTTAAGTCAGGATTGATTGACAAACCCGCTCTAGAATTACAGGATATCATTTTTCTATTGTAAGGATAGAGCTTAAGTTTCTCCATTCATTCGGGACTTAACTCAACACATGGATGTACTGTGAACTGTGACTTGGAGATTCTCTTCGTGATTAAAAGCGTGATTCAAATATACTGTGAGATTTGTCGTGGATCATCATTGCAAACGGGGGGCATTCGCGACACAATTAGGTACAAGGGACACATCTATTTAGGGTAGAAGGCCATTTTCGGGAGTCATTTTTAGGCTCCCAAACTTAAGGGACAGCTTCACTCAGGGGAACACTTCTCTAACTCTCGAGGACGTCCCTTTATGGGTGTTAAGTTCTGCTGTATAGCTGAAGCTTTGAAAACAGGAAACCTGTAATATATCTCCGGAAGATTAAACACATTGTTCGGTCTCGGGAAAAATTAAGAGACAGCTGAAAGATATTATGAATAAACAAGCAACTACATAAATGAGTAAATAAATGAATAAAAGCATAAATGCAAAAACCCTTTATAACATAAACAAAGTAAAGCGCGCGCTCTGATTGGTCAATTTAGCGTCCCCCATTTGCCCATGGGTGTACGCTGCTGACGTGAGCAAATGCAAAGACTATTCTTCCGCGCGCGCTTGTTTTTTATAGTCACGTAAGATTTGTTTAATAAAAGGGAACTCTTTAGCTACAATGTATCAATGTTATGTTATAAAACAAATGGTAAACACCACACCGTACACTATTGAGTTATGGATGCACTTGGGAGGTTTGCTAAGCACTCAAGAAGCTAGAGTCGCTCTCGGCTATCGCCTCGAGCGACTCTTACGCTTCTTTCGTGCTTAGCAACCTCCCGCGTGCATCCATAACTCAATAGTGTACGGTGTGGTGTTTACCATTTGTTAATTTTTAAATGTTCGTGAACTCGGCTTTGATTTGTTAGTATGCAATAAGGTACTTCTGCCCAGTTTATTTGCTCTTTTTACTTCTAATGTTTGGTCAACAGTCTGCCAATGTTTTCCTCATGACAGGTTAGTCAATATACACTCCATTCATAGGTCTTTTTTTTTTTTTTCTTGTCAGACAAACAGAGAGGAATTCAAGCTTCGGTTTTTATCATCGTGAACTAAACTGAACGTACAAAATGAAATAACCGAGGAAGTAATTTTCAGTTCTGCAAATATTCTTAGTATTCGTTTGGTACATTTCCGAAAAATCCTGGTTGCCTCCAAATTAATAATACCTTTTCCATCATATGCGTCAGCGTACTCGGGGGGGGGGGAGGGGGGGTGTAAAATCAATAAAAACCTTGTCTTTTCATTGGCATATTAAAAAAAGGTGAGAGGCAATTGGCAGTCGCACATTTTCATAGCTTTTTCTGTTTCCAAGAAAAGTTTTCGACGCCGGATCGAGAGATCGACCGCTTGATTTGAAATAGACACATTGAACTTGAGAAATGTTTCGACTTTTTGTGTTTCTTGCGGTGTGTTTGTTCAGGTGGCCGCTGTAGGCGCTTTCTTTCAGTTGTAAATTAATGTTGAGCTTTCCTTTTGTTTATTCAAATATCTATTATAAGGATGAAGTTCATTGAATTCGGTTTTAACTTATGTTTAAACCATGTAAATCCAGAATAGGATCGTTGTGTTCAAATCTTTCCAGTGTCTGCTTCTCTAAAACTGTCAAAGCGAGAGAGACCGTTATGGGACTTAGATATTTAGTCTCCTTCCGACAAATTTTCATCGGAAATCAGGTTCCATTATCGTCATGGAAAATGTAACTTCGTTTGACGGACGCAATATGACCTCTCCAGAAGCTACGCTTCAATAATGATAATAATAAATAATAGTTTATTTACTTATATAGCGCCCTTTAACACTTCTAGGATGATCAATTCATCTGCATGTTTACATTTGTAGTATTACAAACTGGCTCCTTGTTTCTAGATCTTCCTACATCGATGGTCCGTATTGTATCTGCCATCCTTGCAATCATGGGGAACAATTTAATCTTGGTATCTTCGTTTAGGACAGCTTCAATTGCTTCACCTTCCAAAGTACTTCTGAGAAGCCAGGCCATAACATATCTGGGTGTGGGACTGCTCGCACAACCATTATATATCGTGAAAAGACTCTCCTCCGACAAAGACGCCAAATTTTTCGCGGTTTGCTCTTCGATCTGCTCATCTCTCGATCACTTCTTTCTTTACAATGATGTTTATTAGCGTCGATAAGTTAATTTAATTTAATTTACTCCATTTTCACTTCATTATTTGCAGTGGGGAAGGACGAGAAAGGAACATGCGAACCATTCGTGCTAGTCCACCCATCCCACCCCAGTGGGGGACATCCATCACACAGTAATCTCGTGTGTGGGAAATTTACGTCTCCTACCCCAACCATGCAGGAGACAGGACCTCCATTTATTCGCCCCTATCCGAGAAGACTAGAATATCTAAGCATTTCTTGATGTTATAGAAAGGTAGCAAATTCTTCTCAATTATTTTAAGACCTTGAGTGTTGGTGCGGCCGGGGCTCGAACCCTCGACCTCCCGCACAACAGTCCAGCGCTCTATCCATTGAGCTAACTGGGAGGCGGTTAGTCCCTGGCGTTACATCTAAAGCTACGCTATCGAATTGTCGTTACGCTCAAGCGCTCTAATCTTGTTGTCTTTCATGTCAGACCTGTTGCATCGCCATAGTCTCTATCCTACACCTGGTTTTCTGAAGTTTACTTCATGTTGATATTGTTGATTATGCCCTGTTGTTTACTGGTATCCTCCCTTGCCTTCATAAAACTATATATTGTGTTACGACGACAAAAAAGGACATGTTAAAACGAAACGCAGCTGGAATTTGCGCGTCGAGCCAACATCCTTAGAATATCCAGATACAAGAAATCAGTCAAGAGTATGTTATTCGTTTTTTGTGTGCTATTGATCGCATACATTCCTGCGTGGATGGTGATTCTATTAAGCATCATCTACGGGAATATCGAGATTTTGAAAATGGCGAATAAATAGACAATGACTCTGTTACTGATGAACTCCGCTTGTAACCCATCTTATATCTGTGGAAGATGGAAGATCTGCGGGTCGCTGCTTTAGAGGCACTCGAGCGTGTAATCCCGAAATCACTTATGAAGAATACAGCGAGAAACGCCAACGAGAGCTTTTAGTTACAAGTTGACTGATTGATTGAGTTACAAGATAAAATAAAAAACGTGTTGGTAGCTACTACTTTATCATGATTGTAACTAATAATGGATTGGTGGCTGAACAAGCCTATTCGAGAGCGGCAGACTTTTTGGCATACTGGGCAGACGTAGTCAACAGCAGCTTTGCGTGTTGTCCTGGAATCCTGGGGATTCTTGATACGATAAAGTTCGAAGTTGTTAACCAGCACAGCACGGCAGGTTGATTGCCACCCTAAGCGGCTGATGTATCTTTCCCAGGTCCTTTCAAAACCTCCGTATCGGGATCTCTTGTATTTTAACCAATAAGATTCAACTCTAATATCAGTTTGATCTATCCTCTTCTATCATCTCTTAACAAGAAAGCAAGCGCGAATAATGTAAATCTACTCCAGACCACACCAACTGTGTGATGGGCTCAATACAAATAAGACAGAATTTTTTCTTTATTCCAACATTCCGTTACTTATATGATTTACATTTCACTTCCATTTACTGATCCAAGTGGATGACTACCATTATCCAATCTATCTTAATCTTTAAACTACCCTATGACTAATAACGACGCCTAGGAAACCGTCGATATATATATATCTTATTAACCAAGCGCGAGGGCCGTACTGGGAGAATATCGGCCCGAGGTCTTGACAGTACGGACCGAGCGCAGCGAGGTCCGAACAAAAAAGACCTGACGATTGTTGCCTGACGATTGCTTCGCAAGAGGCATGAAACTCAGAGTTGCAGTAAAAGTTCAAGTAGCCTAGATCTTGAAGTATAATATATATATATATATATATATATATATAGCCTTTTGGCTACCTTGCGATTGAGCACTCTACACTGGGGTTGCCATGCACTTAGCCTTCGGGCGAAGCTCATCACCTTAGTTGTGATTTGAGCACTCTCGCATGGCAACGTGTCTGCACTTGGTCCCACAAGTGTAGCGCCCAGGCAATGGTTTATTCCAGAGCTTGGCCCAGTGTCTGCACTGCACTGATGAGACCCACATAGGTCGAAACAGTGTGCACTGTCTGCAGGTATATATATATATATATATATATATATATATATATATATATATAAAACTATCTTAGTGATAGATGTTTATTCCATGATAGAATAACTGAATGATGTCACAACTCGACCCCTAGCATACCGTCGATGTAAAGAAAAAGCGGGCTTGCATTTCTTAGAAGCATTTCGACAGCAGCTGGCTGTTTTCTCTTCATATCTCTCTTGGCCCCAGACCTCCCCTAAAGGTTAACATGCGAATGCAAGGTTGAACTTGAAAAAGAATGGTCAATAATAAGCCGCTGAGGTTCCTGTTCTCTGACTATGTGGAAGCAATATTTGCTTATTCCGCGCTGTTATTGTGCTCGGGATGGCTGAGAAATGTACAAAATCTCTAAGGGTATAGAGAGCTATTGTTCTGCACATTAGACATGTTTTTTCTTCACTTTCTCGTTGCCGTCGCCGTCGAAGTTTTCTAGACTCTCTTGTTCTTCTTCTAATTGTAGATGGCATCGTTTCGATTCAATGCTATACTGTTTGTTCTACGTCGGGCAACGAAGTCGAATCACTACGCGACGCTATTTGTTCTTTGAGAGGGGGTTGAGTCGGAGATTTTGGCTGTGTCACAATAGAATTTACCTTCTCCCCTCCTTTGTCCTCTATAGCATTCTAACGATCCTCTCTCAATGGCAGTAAATTTCCTATAGTTCTCCCTTTATAAGCTCTCAGCGACAACTGATCCTCCACTATTTCCCCTGAAAATCATGTGACTCCCCCTCCCCTAGTAAATAAATAACGACTAATCCCTAATTGCGCTGTCCCCTAGTTTTGTTTACCGCCTGTATAACGAGTCCCTTCTTCGATCATTCCGAGGAGGAACGATACTAGGGAAAACGCGGGCTCACTTCCAGAACAGCGGTCGGTAATGAAGCCTACCCTTGCCCGTCTTCTCAAACGTACTCTTTTGAAGATTTTGGAAACCAAACGAGGTTGAAGAGGCTTTTACATTTGTCTTATTTAAAAGGATCTACAGAGACCCTCTAAGCATTAGGTTATCGAACAGCACCAGATTCGCTACTCGTTCAGCGCAAACGAGTTAATACAGCGTAAGTTAGAAATAAAAATGGACAATATTCCGTCAGGTTTTATCACGTAGCTGACTTGTATATCACTTGGCTTTACTTCTCGTCAAAAAGAGTGGTTAGCAATTGGTAATTATAAAGAGCACGTAATGTTATAATGCAAATGAGTTGTACAAATGGACTTACTAGTTTGTTAATAAGTTCAAGGGACAAAAAAAAAATCGTGTGAAAGAAACATGTAATTGACCTTGCTAGGATTTCAGTAGAAATAAAAGACTTACCCAGTGCGGCGACAAAAATGATCGATGCACATGTCGGAAAAATATTATTTTTTTGTACTTTGTGTTTGTAGGCAGAAACAGACAATTCCGCTTTAGAAAACGTTCATTTCATAAAATCTAATTCGACGACACACGTGTCTTGGTTAAATTTATCTCTAAATATGCGTTTCACTTCTACTAAAATTGAGGAAAACCGATAAGACAATTTAGGATATTTGCGTTCGCTTTAGCTAATAGCCAATTTGCACGCAAACTCTCTTAGACTTTTCGAAGACGATTTCTTATGTAAGTGACGAGAGAAAGTGTTTTTACTCCCAAAGCTGTCAACGAACCTCTCAAAATATGCTATTTCGAAATACTTCACAGATCAGAACTGATAAAAATCCAATCAAACTTGAGTGGCCGTCAAAGTCTTTACCATTTCAGAGTGACGTTGCTCCGAACATCAGATAACCAAAATTTGTTACCATTTCATTAATGACTATTCAGTTTTTTCCAGAATCGCGTTCGCGTATGGACAATTGCGGCCTCTTTTGCACCAATTTCACTTCTGAAAGTAGCTACCCTCTTTATGAAATCACATGGAAATCAGTATGCCATTTTGGCCTTTTCCTTTGAAATCGATATAAACATGCGATTATATACCTTTAACTACATATTCGTTCAAAGTGACAAGTTTCTAAGGGAGCCGAGTTGCAGGAAAAGAAAATTGATACTGAAAACCTAAATAGATAAACCTCTGAGGCGGATTTTGGAAAGATGAATCCGCAGTGCGAGCAAACTTGTATACTGATCCAGGTTCAGTGATCAGTAAGTAATCATCGTCGAGTTGAAACGTTCTTTAGTTTTGCGCACAACACAATTGAAATCGGATCATTCAACTTTGACTATATAACATAAAAATTAAATTTTAAACTTATAGAATTGAATCATTTAACACGATAAGTTCAGTCTAACCTGATGCCAAAAGCTGTACCGTGCTCTTGAAAAAGCTTCTTCTTCTTCGTGTCAGTCAGTGTTTTGCATTTGAATCAAAAAAAAAAGAGACGTCATCTCATCTGAGCTAATTTCAATATTAACGTTACCATAGAACTATTTCCGTCAAAAGGACTGACAGTTTTGCAGAGTTTTCAAGATTTCTTTACGTAGAATTCGGCTGTTAGAATTTTCACTCTGAACCTGGGGTAGAGTGAATTAAATACAAAGTAAAAGCTTGCATTGCGCAAGACATTTTATTATGTCAGTATGACGACGTTGGCGTGGTAATATATAAAATTTACCATTCTGAATTTCGAAATTTGGTTATAAATTCAAGGTTAAATTAAGTCTTAAAATAAACATGAAACTAAATTTTATCGTCGGACAGTGTTCACTCCAAGAATGGATTTTGATTAGAATTTTAGAATTATATTCCACTTATTATATTTCAGAAAAGGAAAGTTCAAGATGGTGGCATACATCAGTGTACTGATGAATTTTTAACGTTTGAAACAAGTTGTAATTGACAAAAGTCATTGAAGATAATATCTTTCAAATGAAATTCTAATAAGATCACGTTCCTTAAACTAAGAGAGCATTTGTTGGACGGATATATTCAAAACAGACAGAGTACAGGAGAGTCCAGATGAGTGCGTTGCAAAAAGGACAGTTTTTGTTGTTTTGATTTTTTCCCCTTAAGTTTCAGAATGATGTACCATTAAGATGTAGATGATGTGCCATTAACGCCATAGGAAACTGATTGCACTCGCATGGTGAGAGGATCCAGCATAGAGATAGTGTAAAAATTAATGTTTAAGTATTCAGCTATAGTGATTCGCAGCAGTCAAGTCTAAAAACAAACATTAGGAGAGGAAGTTTGCTCCAGAAACTAAATTATTTTTTTTTACAATATACCATCAAATAGCATAAAATAAAAATTTCCCGAAGAAATGCACGACCTCCCGAAATTGTCTTCCCTTCAATTAATGACTAAATTTTCGACAATGCACGCCGCCATTACGTAAAAAAAAAATTACAATAACAACAACTCAGTATTCTCGCTTCCCACTAGTGACGTCGCAGAGTTCAATCCAAATGACGGGAACCTCGGGGACCAAGAGAATATCAACAGCTGATACTCTCTCAGCGAGAGCCATTATCATCTGAGACAGATATTTTTTAATTTTATAAGTGATACGTTGTTTTTTTAATATGACAGATAGATTGAGGAACCAGCGGAAAAAAAATATTTACCGGTTTCTTGTGTACTGATTCATTTTCTCTTCACATCTACCGGTTACTTGCAATTTACTCCAATTTTAGTGGAGAAGGGCAATTTTGAATGAAATTCAAATCCCCAGGATATGCAACTGAGTTTGGATGCTATTTTTGTATATTAATTATGATAAAGCGGACGTTTTATGAGCCAGTTCTTACAGAATGGATTTCATCACCTTGAGTTCTAAAAACAGCACTTTTTCATCTTATTTTATGTAGGAGAGATCATTCGTCATGAGCATTCGAAGACATTGCCCTTAAAAAATTGTCTTTATTCTTTCGACATCATTTGCTCAATTCAACTCTTTTTTCAGTTAAAGTAGTAAACTTTCTGGAGAAAGTTAGAGCATGAGCCCTCTTTCGGTCAGCTTCCCGGTCACTAACGGAAAATTCACCCCCCAAGAGACCAAAGCAATTTTTTGAATCCCTTGACGCCTAACATTTCAAAACAAGCATCTGAGGCTGCCGACGCCACGAGGCGAGAACCTCAAGTAACAACCACCTCTCCAAAGCACCTCCCTAGAGACACAAGTTTCTGGTCATCCTAGCCCGGAAAGTTTCGAATTTCGAGTATTCGGGCGGTGCAATTTCCATCATAAAAAAAAATAGCCATGTTGCATTAAAACGATCTCTAAGTCACGTTTTCCTTCAAAGTTAAAGTTGTCAACTCTATTTACAGCTTAATTACCACTTATCGTTTTCACTAACTACTTTTAGAAATTTTTGACGTGAGATACCTCAGTTTAATCAAGGGTTCCAATTAAATCCCCACCTCCAAAACTAGGCCGTCATATATTGTGCGAGTAAAAGTCGCATACCATGCGATTAGCATTGCTTGATTTTGGTGTAAATCATACTAAAAATCATGCGTTTTGATAATTATATAACAATTTTAGTTTAAGTATAGAGGTTTTTGCACAGCAGCCATGTTGGATGGCAGGAACAATAGATTATTTTACCCATGGGAAAAAAATTTCTTTCTTATGAAAAATATTTTCATTGTTCATCAGTATAGAATTCCATTGACGAAGATATCATGAAAATTATCTTCATTGTCTTTGTTTAAAAAGAAAGTGAAGCAGCAGTTTATCAAAGATTACTAGACATCTGTGTTGTCTATGTAACTTTAAAATGGAAATAATACTGTTTTGCGATGTATGAATTTTTGTCTCTTTAATATACTAGTAGTTTATCTTTGTGTGCGTTTCTGTGTTTCTTTGTTTTTGTGTCCCTGACCGAAACATTTCTACATATTTTCTTTTAACTGGCTGCCTGGTATTTTTAACTCTTAGGTTATTTCGGGCAGCCAGCGCGGCGCTCCTATCATTGTCTGTACTATTACTAACAATTTTTCTTTCTTGTATATTTTGGGGTGAAAAAATAAAGTTGTTGTTGTTGTTGTTGTTGTTCCTGCCATCTAGTCTCCCTTGCAGCCCTTTCCGGCGTCGTCACGCAAGCGAAAACTTCCCCACCAACGGCTGCTCACATTCGAACAACATTTCTTTCCGGAAATTGGCCAATCAGCATTTACTTACTATATTCTGGAATGCGTTCGCGCCTCAATAATCAAACTAATCACAGATTTCGTATTATCCGAACGTTGAAACTGACAAAATGAAGACGCTTTTGACTTAGTGCGAGATACTTTTGGCATTGAGAGCTTGGCGCATCAGAGAGAAGCCATAAAAGTAATTATAGAAGAGAGAAGAGATGTTTTCATAGATTTGTCCACAGGATTTGGGCAAACAAAACAGCGATCATTATCTGATATTTTCTTCGGAGTTTCGATGACATCAGATTCCATCTTTAGAAACTAACGCTAACGCGCTTCCTGTGAATTCGCGGGAATAAATATATCGCGTGTTCATTGGTTGTTTGTCAGACAATAGCTTTATTTTGATGGGATAACACATTACAATGGGAAAGGAATGTTGTTTGAATGTGAGCAGCCGTTGGTGGGGGAGCTTTCGCTTGCGTGACGACGCCAGAAAGGGCTGCAAGAGAGACTACCTGCCATCCAACATGGCTGCTGTGCAAAACCTCTATACTCTTCAAGAAAGAAAAAAAATACAAAACAAGTCTAAATTATTTGTTGATTGTTTGTCAAGTTACATACTTGCTCTGAGAAAACACAAATAACCACTGCAGACTAGAAGCGGTAATTTAATTTGTCAAAATGTCAGACATGAGTGTCACGTTTCTCTTAAACGCGCTATTTAGCCGGTGAAAGCGGGAACTGGGACAGACGCAATCTTTACATCCGGTGTATCCAGTCCCCTAGACAACGACGGACTACTCAGTGTTGCATGTTGGGGTAACCTTCTTTCCCAAATAAAATCACCAATCTTGGAGATTAAAGGAGTCACAACACTTGCGGCATTCCCTTCCGAAAAAAGAGAAAAACTAAGCATATGCTGATTATGCTAAGGGCGGTAAGTATAAAAGAGAGCAAAATTCATGCTCGTTTTTTCCAAATAATGCCAAAAATTATACTGCAGGGGTCTATCCAAAAACCCCTCTAACAGAGATATAATTTTTACTTTTACAACAACATGTTGCGTTTTAATTGGGTGGTTTTTTTTTTCTTTTTTTTTTGTTATTTCCAAATCTATTTTCTGGCCTTTTCCCAAACTGTTCCCTTTATCTGGGTTATCTCCTACTCGGATCATACCCTGTAATTGTAACTTAAAGGGCATGTAAACCCCCAAATCGTACATTTTCTTTTCACGTAGCTATTTATTAGCAAATATCAAGTACACCAAAGGTGCAATTCGTTTTTTCTCAAAAGTCCATTTTCATCTTGTAAACTGAGCTCTTCCAAATTCGAAACAACTGCTTGGCCGTGGTAGATCTGGGTGCGAGACTGACATCAGCCAGTACATATGCAAAATTCTAAAGGAGGCAAATATCAGCACAATCTAGCTGACATTGACAGTCCTATTTATTCATTTATCAATTAATTTTTTGAATTATTCATCATTTTTATGCATAAATGATTAACACCTTCAGAAACACGGTTTGCAGTTTCTCACAAATAACTGTAACTTGGCATAGCTCGTCAGTCAATCTTCCCATCTGTTTTCTCTCCCCACTCTTTCAGCAACACACGATAACGAGGCAGCATGTAGGGACGTTGGAATTCCGCTTTGACCAAACCATTCGAAAGCGCATTCGATCGCGTGAGAAGTCCGGAGAAATTATTACACGAAGACTCACCTCGCGAGAGGCAAACTGCAGAACAACCTGATGTACAATCACTGCTTTTAGATTAGCGAAAATGTACATTGCCGACTTTGGTTAAGATTTGAGCAGCGATTTAACTCAAGGTGAGGTACTTTTCCATTGCAGACTTAGGTGACATTCTATTATCACAACTATTCGCGTCAGATTACATGATGAGACTGAAAAACAAACATTGCTTAAGTCAATCAACAAGGCTTTCGCTTTTGATTCGCATCCTCTTGATGTTCCTCGTAAAATGTTCCTTGATCAGCGTATTCAAGCTGTATCATGCCTTTTTTAATTTGTAAGCGTGTGTGGTGTGGAATTGCATCGCGATGGAGTGTAAGCTGACACCTGCGAGCTGAGTCAAATGCGTCAGATTTCCGCCTCTTCAGGTTAGTTTGGAAAATATGGAATGCCGGAATTCGGAACCAGAACGGGAATACTTGGAATACCGGGAATTCCCGGAATGACCGAAAAAGAATAAATTATAAAAAAATAAAAGTAAATTGATAAATAGATAAGAATATTGATGATGAAAGATAAATGGTAAATTCACAACTTAATTAAATGACTTAATACAAAATTATTCTCTGAAGGTCCCCCCCCCCCCAAAAAAAAAACACTTAACCGGCACCGTTCATGGAGATGCACATATCAGAATTGAAAAAAGTCTGCGTCAGGCCAGTAGCCCATACAGCCTAAGCGACGAAATATTTCTACTCTCCCTTCCCCCTGGATGGGATGCTAGTCCATCACACGGTTATCCCCCGTTTTAAATTCGCCTCCATCCATTTACACACCTGTAAGATGTCTAGGGCGCCATGACCATTAGGCCGCCACGCTTTTCCAACCGGAACCATTGCAGAAGATTAAACAAATGCAAAGTTTCCAATTAGTTTAATAGTTCAATTATAGAATGCTCTGAACTATTACAAATTAATACTCTACCTTAAATAATTAATAAGCACACATTGGTAGGCCTAGCCACAAGTTGCCGATGAATTCTCAAAACAGTTCCCGATAAAAGTGCCTAAAAGTTGCCAAAAATTTGCTATTTTTTTCATAAAGTTGCCGAAAAGTTGCCAAAATTTTTCTGCTTTTCGTACCTTTTTTGGGTGTTATAGATTAAAAATTCGCACATTGCTTCTTATCAAAACCTTATTTGTCAAAGTCCAATGATAACATCAGAGGTTCTTTCCATTTCACTTCATCAACAAATAGTTACTGTAATTGTCCGCCATCTTTAAAAACGTGCAACGTGGTACCGCTGACCTCGGGAGAAGGCATCACAAAAATCAACCTATGGGGGGGCCCTAATTATTGCATTTTAGAATAAATTGAATAGATGTCTATCGAAAACTGACCAATGTGGCTCAAAACGTGAAGAAAGTGGCTTCAAAGAACCTCAAAAGCCCAAAGTTGCCAAAAATTCTAAAAGTTGTCAAAATTCTAAAAAGTTGCCGAAAATCTCAAAACTTGCCGAAAAGTTGCCGAGCAACTTGTGGCTAGGCCTACACATTGGGAGCTATCAAAGCAGTTACCATTAAGACCTGCCGTCTACAGTTGAAATTGAGAGATCGTCAGTTACTCAACACCTTTTCGCATTTATTATATATACCTTGAATATGTACCTTTGAATATAAACCTTGTATTCATGGATTCTTCTAAACAAGGACTAGCCTCCCATCCAGGGGGAAGGGAGAGTAGAAATATTTCGTCGCTTAGGCTGTCTGGGCTATTTTTTAATTTAAATACATGAATCTCCATGAACAGTGCCGGTAAGTGTTTATTTGCGGGGGGCGGGGGCCCTCAGAGAAAAGTTTCGTATTGAATCATTTAATTAAGTTGTGAGTTTACCATTACTTTTTAATAATAAATATTCTTATCTATTTATTTATTCATCAATTTTTTTTAAATTTATTATTTTTCGGTCATTCCGGGAATTCCGGGTATTCCGAGTATTCCGGTTCCGGTTCCGGTTCCGAATTCTGGCCTTCCATGTTTTTCAAACTACCCCTCTTCGATCTTCATGAACGCAATAGTCCCTTTTACAGTTGTGGGCTTGGTGGCCAAACCTTTGAACAGGAGTGAGGCTAAGGGTGACCCTGTTGTGATAGAGACCTGTATCTAGTTAGCATGATAACAAAGTAATTTGCATTTGAAAAGCAGCAACATCTCTATCATAACAAGGTCACCGTAAGCCTCACTCCTGTTAAAAGGCTTAGCCACCAAGCCCACAATTGTAAAAAGGACTATTTCCGAAAATTTCTGGCAACTTCCGATGATAGTCCGAAGAATTCCGAACGGTATCGAACATAGCTAACTTCCGAACTAATGTTCGAGCTTTTGATATGTTTTGAACGTCATCAAGACTCAAATTGGACAATTTTGGGGATATCGAATTGAGTTTCTGTTCATCTGGATTATACGAAAGCCGAGAAGGGACTTCAGACTAAGCTGGTGAATGGCATTTTAATCTTTTTTGCAAAGCTTAACGAAATGTTTCCCAAATGAACCTTGATGATTTAGAGGTGTGATTTAAGGGCAAGATCTTTCATGATTAACAATTTACCGCATAAACGCCGGGAACGAATTTTGAGCAAGTTAATGAAAGAGAAAGCAGAGGTAATGCAAATTTTAACGAAAGGCTCCACCGAAACATTTTATTTGCGCAGTATGATGAGAGTGATATAAAAGGCTTCCAAGCAAACTCGAATTAAATTACTATTATGATACTTTTTCTTCTTCACTTATGTTATGGAAAGTATTACTTATTTCCAACGAAGATTAAACTTCGAAGATTTACCACTGTCCAGTTTCAGTTAGGAAGGAAAGTCAAAATTGTTTGTAAATTCAAAATGTATGTTTTGAAGTTGTGAAAGTCTGCTTGTTTGATTGCTGTAGTGTCAGGTGTAAATCTTGGCTTCATTTCTTCCACCGAAAATGTGAGGTCAGATGAGACGCTTATTCTAGCAATTAACTCATGGGGATTTAATATGACTTTCGCCCATCAAATATTTATGTTGTGATATTTACAGTACAATTGTCTAAATTCAAGGGAATTGCAAAGAATTAGCAAAAGTGTTTTTATAATAGAATTCAGAACTTTGCTCAACGTTTTACAAATTAACAAATAAATTATTTTGGAGAATTCATATTTGAAATGAGTGAAGGTTACTATGATTAACGTAATAGTCAACTGTAAATACCGCTCATTTCATTTTCTGAATTTTTTTTGTAAAGGATTATCAAATTACAAATCTTTTTTAAGGCGGCACGACCACAGGAATCTCAGCATGAATAACAATAAACCAAAAAAATATGTACAGAATCGCCAATGAATAAAGTTATATAAACAAAACGAAAAGGAAATAGTTACGAAAGTAACACAATTGTGTGAGACTTCTGTTAGAATATCGATTCGGCGTTAAATAAACGGTGGCTTGGCTGGCCAACCCACCCAGATATCAACTCTTGGCCGTGGAAGATCTGGGTACGAGACCAAACGTCAACGGGTACATTTGAAAAATTATAAAGAAGGCAAATATCAGCACAATCTAGCTGATATTGACAGTCCTATTTATTCATTTATTATTTCTTTATTTAATTAGTCATTATTTGTATGCATAAATGACTAATACCCTCAGAAACTCGGTTTGCAGAGTCGAGTTTCTCACAAAACAGCTGGTTACAGCTCGTCACGCAATCCTCCCGTTTGTTTTCTCTTCCCATTCTTTCAGCAACGCACGATGATGAGGCAGCAGGGAGGGGCTTTGGAATTCCACTTTGACCAAACCATTCGAAAGCGCATTCGATCGCGTGATAAGTCTGAAGAAACTGTTAAACAAAGACTCACTTTGCGAGAGGCAAACTGCAGAACAAGCTGAAGTGCAATCAATGCTTTTAAATCAGTGAAAACGTACATTGCCGACTTTGATTAGGATTTCAGCTGTTTAGACTTGAGGCCCAATGAGTTGCAACTTCCGTACAAGCATGCAGCGATTTAACACAAGACAAGGTATTGATTTCTGGAAACTCTGTTCACTTTTCCCTTGCAGACTTAAGTGATATTTTATCATCACAATTATTCGTGTCAGATTACACAATGAAACTGAAAGACAAACACAAACTAATTAAATGCATTGAGTAAGTCAATCAACAGCTTTCGCTTTTGATTCGCATGCTCATGATATTCCTCGTAAAATGTTCATAGATCAGCGTATTCAAACTGTGTTATGATTTGATTTTATTTGTAAGCGCGTGTGGTGTGGAATTTCATCGCGATGGAGTGTAAGGTTACACCTGCGAACTTTTACCGAGTCAAATCCGTCAGAATTTCGCCTCTTCGTGAGCGCAATTTCCGAAAATGTCCGGCAACTCCCGATGATCGTTCGAGGAGCCCCGAACGGTATCGAACATTACTAACTCCCGAACATATGCGGGCTTTTCCGATAGGTTTTGAACGTCACGAAGACTCAAAATTGGACAATTTTGGGGAATAATGAATCGAGTTTCTGTTCATCTGGATTCTACGAAAGCCGAGAAGGGAATTCAGACTTCAGACTAAGCTGGTGAATGACATTTTAATCTTTTTTCCAAAACTTAAAGAAATGTTTTCCAAATGAACCCTGATGATTTGGGGCTGTGATTATTGCAAGATCCTTCATAAACAAAATAATTACCGTATAAAAGCGGAACGATTATTTTGCAATTGAGCAAGTTGATGAGAGAGAAAACAGAGGTAATGCAAATTTCAAAGAGAGGTTCCACCAAAGCATATTATTTGCACAATGATGAGAGTGATATAAAAGGCTTCCAAGCAAACTCGAATTAAATGACTATATGATACTTTTCCTTCTTCACTCACTTTATGGTAAGTATTATTTATTTCCAATTCAACGAACATTAAACTTCGAAAATTTACCACTGTCCAGTTTTACTTATCAAGGAAAGTCAAAATTTGTAGTAAATTCAAAATATATGTTTTGAAGTTGTGTCTGCTTGTCTCATTGCTGCAATTTCATGTGTAAATCTTGTCTTAATTGCTTCCACCGAACTTGAAAAAGTGAAGTGAAATGAGACGCATATTCTAGCTGCTCAAAGGGATTTAATACGACTTTCACTCATCAAATATTTATGTGGTATACTTACGGTAAAAATGTCGAAAGTCAAGGAAATTGCAAAGAATTAGTAAAAGTGTATATCTACCCACTAGTTATAAGTATCTTCTGTGATAAGCTTAGTTTCTTTGTTCACTGTCTTTTGATTATATGTTTTTGTAATTTGCCCTTTTAAGAAATATGAGAAGAAAATTATTGGTAAATATTATATCCAAAAAAGACAACAATACCAACTACAGACTCATGTAATTGAAATTAAGCAGACATGCGAGCAATAGACCTCTTTAGCTTCATACATCATAGATTGGTCACCTGGTCTGAAATGGCTTATTGATAATCACATTCGCTGCTCTGATGATAATTTAGCTGTGAAGGGTGAGGAATGTTCCATTACTGTTGTGTACATTTATAACTGCTACTATTAATGTTTCTTAAAATTTGGATCAGTCTTTTTACAAATACCCCAAGAATCTTAGGTTTCAGATGTTAAGTATCCATGTTAGATTTCTTCAGCTACATGTACTAGAAGCACAAATTTGTGTTTTAATCTGCTTGAGTATGAGTGGTCAAAAAATTATTCGTCTTGTCATGGTTTTAAATGTGATGGTTTTTATTCTATAAGACACAAGGAGATTTAATACGACTTTTTTTTTTATCGAATTCCTGCGTTTCTGCTGTGAAATTTACGACGAAAGTGTATTTTAGGATTTTGAACTGGTGCTGAATAAAATTCTTTCTTAGCCTAAACTTATAAAATCGTTTGTATCTGGCGCCGTGTCAAACCCATTTGTAGCTTAAAGGTCAAACAGGGATTGTCACTCACTAAACCGACGAAATGCATTGGCATAACATTAAGGCGGGGGTAAACCTGAAAAAATGCCCATTTTTCACTCATTTTTCACAGCTAGGACTTACTTCAAAACTTAGGCAAAGTATATATCCCTGGAAAGCTTATGACTTGAAGATCATGAAAAAAAATATTTTAGACTCAACATGTCAATTGTAATAGGATACCACTCATTTAATTGAGCTCCCTGCTGGGTTCTACCAGGGGTTACTTAAGAAAAGATAACTCCTTCTGGAATTAATGAAAAATAACGTTTTTAGTATCAATTCAAAGAAGACATGTTGCTTACTGTTATAAGCAGAGGGATTTCTAATATGTTGAAAACATTTTAAATGATGATCAATTAAATTTGACATGGAAAATCAGAGGGGTGTTTCACTTCATAACTTTAAGTACATACATCATATGGAAAATTGCTCTGCTTATAACACAAAACTTATTAAAAGGAACAAATGCTGAAAATTTCAGATCAATTGGATAAATTGTTGTCAAGATATCTTTTCTAGAAGACAAAATTATTGCGTAATGATAAAATGGCCTTTAAACTTACAGATAGCAATCAAACTTAATTTTTTACAATATGTAACCACTATAGTGGCCCAAGTGTCCATATTTTGTCCACAGGAGTATCTAAAAGTAATTTAAAAACATCCTGGTTCATAAGTAACTCCTTCAGCTTCTCGAAGGGCTTCCTCTCGACGAGTCCTCAGAAGTCGCTCCCCTTGACGCCGTCTCTTTTCCTTCTGCATAACCTGCAAATCGGACTTAGCCAATCTTTTACTGTCTTTTGCATGTGTTGCCACTCTTGTACAAACACCACCAGGGATACAAAGCCTCTCCATGATTTTTAGCCTACTAGAAGCTCCATTATGGTAGTGGCAGACTGCTGATGCTGCAGCACACCGAATTACTTTTGCACCATGGTGTTTATGTTTAGGACACCGTACCCACACCATTGAGTTAACACACTCATTGGGATTTTGTGTTGTTCCCAACACACACCTCTCTAGCAATTTCGAGTCACTTAGAGTCATAAAAGTGGGTTTCAAGACATCAAGAAAGACATCTGGCAAACAGTTACCACTACTGTATGTAGATGTTCCTGTTGCTTTGTCTTGCTTCCATTTACACCAAGAGGATTCCCCTGGTGGACAAAATCGATGCTGTTTGGCTGGGTCATTTGACTCAACATTGTGATGGAGTATTGCAATAATGTTTTTTTTCATTCCATAAACTGCAACCTCCACCTCCCTTCTTCCTGGATTGGATTTCCTGATGGTATTTTGCCGAATTGCAAGTCCATAATCTTTCTGGAACTTCTTTATTCTTGTGTCAGACAGTCTCCCTATACCACCAATAGGTTTGCCATCAGCTAGTTTCCCTTTAGTTCTAGCCTTCAGGTTCAACAGATGTTTGCCCATCCTTTTTTGGACATGTCCCACGCAGTCTAATTTCTCAACTTTGATTTCACCATAAATATTTTCCACAGAATTAAAGGCCTTGCTATCACCATCGCTCACCATCCATCTGTACCTCAGGTTGTGACGTTCCAATGACCTTTCCCACAAGACTACAGCTCCTTCACACTCCATTGCTGGTGAGCTACCAGCAAAGTTTATGTCACACTCATGTTCCAACAACCACTCCTCAAATTCTTCCTCATTTACACATTTTGCTTTATTTAAAGCACATTTCTGACATGCCTTTGAAAGGACATGGTAGTCCAAAACTTCACCAGTGTCCACTGAAATGACAAAAACCACTCCAGTTAATGAGGTAAACCCTCGTTTGGCCCAAGTGCCATCAAAACTTACAACAGCATCCAGAGTATCATCCAGATCTTTTTCTGGGTTTTCTTCCAAAATCTGCTGCCGAAGTCTCTCTCCAGCTTTTCTCATGTCATCCTTTGCTTCATCCTCAAGAGCTTCCAGGATGTTGTCCACTTGTTTGTAGTAGGCAGGCTTAGAAAGGCAAGGCATGTTCATTATACCACAGAATGTGGCAAGGCCTTCATAACCACAGCCACTCTCTATAGCATGGTAGACAACTCGGCGGTTAATGTCATAGGATTTCCCTCGCTGGGTCACACCACTGGATG
Source organism: Stylophora pistillata (assembly GCF_964205215.1). NCBI lineage: Eukaryota > Metazoa > Cnidaria > Anthozoa > Scleractinia > Pocilloporidae > Stylophora > Stylophora pistillata. The sequence goes on along the minus strand of NC_142525.1, from coordinate 25,564,859 downwards.
TTGGAAGCGGACTGGATTCCTCAAAGGAACTGCACTGAAGGGAAAACTGTGACATCAGCCCTGCTCTTGCACTTTTATCTTCCTCAAGAGTTAAGGTGCCTAAAGACAAATCAAGTGAAAATTGTAACATAAATCGGGCAATTTTATTATAAGCAAAGTACAGACCTCAAGTCAGAAATACACATACTGTGGTTTTTCCCCATAATTTTTTGTTTACAGTTTATATGCACAATATATACCTCAAAATCTTTCTCTTAACCAATCCAAGATTTAATAGATAAATCAGCATATTTAGCAGGGGAAACTGGAACTAAGGGTCGAAATGATATGGGAAATACGTCATAATCGAGAACAGAGAAAGACATAGATTTCAAAAAATTTCTCACCTTTCTCACACACGTGTGCCTTAGAGAGGGCCGTGGATAAATTTTTCACATTTATTAATCTATATTCCTCGCTTTCCTCGGTATTGAAGGTATACTCTTCATCAGTGCTGTCTAAAAGAAGCTCCTCGTCGGCATATTTCATTTTCTTTCTTGAGGAACCAACGGTTTCTTTAGAGTCCGAGTCGGAGAGCTGATTTTCATCCCGCGAAGTGCTCGGAGTTGAGGCGGCGATTTCGTAAACATCAGGAGCTGTTTCTTCAGACTCTTCTTTCTGTTTTCGCCTTCCAGAAAAATATCTCTTTCTTTTCTTCCTGTAGACAGATCTACTTTTCTCTCCGACCATTTTCGATATAACTTCTCCTTTGATTATAACTTTTCCTTTGATTGCTCCGAGTACACTGAGTGTCACAGTCGACCAAAACTGCCTCTAAATCTATCCCATAATGGTTTTGACCCTAGAAAACCCTTCAGATAAGACTAAATGAAGTATCTCTCGATAAATCCTGCCCGTTTGGAGCTTGGTTGCCAGAAAAACACGTTATAAACAACTGAAAAATTAAAAAATGCTCTTCTCGTTGCCATGGTAACCACGCCATTAGTCAGAGCGGGAATTTTAAAATCGCTCAAAAAGGCAAAAATAGTGAAAATAAGTGGAAAATTATTTTTCCATAGCAAAGTTTAATACCCAAAGCTGCAAATTCCGAGGAAAACAAAAAACTCAGTTTTGGAGCAAATTTCAGGTTTACCCCCGCCTTAAATGGACAAAATTTTTAAAATTGGCTCGCCATTAAGTCTTATGATCGCCTTTGTATGAAAGTGTTTTGTTGTTGTTGTTGTCAAGTCCGCGTTTTACCAGTCCGCGCTTTACTAGTCCGCGTTTTACCAGTCCGCTTGTTACTAGTCCGCGTTTTACTAGTCCGCGTTTTACTAGTCCACGTTTTACTAGTCCAGTCCAGTCCTCGAAATACCATACGCCGTCATAGTTCCAATTTGTTGTATAACTTGCCATGGTCTAAACACCAGTATTTCATAAACATTATAATTTGGATATATCAACAAAGTTGAAATGGTAAATTGGCCACCGTAATGATTACAAAAGCTGACGTTTCGAGCGTTAGCCCTTCGTCGGAGCGAATAGAGGAATTGTGGGTTGTGTGTGCTTTTAAAGGCTGAAAATGGAGCTACGTTATTGGTGGGTGCATGGCAACGAGAAAAACATGAATAAATTAGTGGAATGAAAAGCTTTCATTGATCCCTGTGGGATTTAGACTGCCGGTTTGAAAGATGAGCTTTTGTTCAAGATTTTTACGGCTTTCCGTGCCACCTAAGTGCAAGGAAAGACCGCAGATTGCCATATGTTACATTAGATTTATCTGAGTATTCAAGAGAAGTAAAGAAGTCATGGCTCTTCCGTGCTACGTAAAACTGTAGGCGATTTAAGAATAACGATAATTTTGAGCATGCGCCTTTGATTAGAATTTCGTAAGATTAAGAATGACAATACCCGAGTTAATGATCTTTCAAAATATGTAAAGTTTACTTTGGAGAAATGAATGTGGGATTTTTAAGAATTTGTTGAAAATCGTCAACGAAATACCTAAAATCACGCCATGTTGTGTATGCGTGACCATTAACAAAAACAAAATCGTTTTTGTTTTAGAAATCATGGCAACTCAAAAAGCGTAAAGAAAAATGCAAAGGACTGACCCCAACTTGGATATGATATTTTCGAATTTTCAAAGTGCTTCATTTTACCAATGAATAAAGGCTGATAGTTTCGAAAGAAACTGTTTGGGGCTGCGTCGGTGGGAGTAACGAAATAATTTGGATATATCAAGAAAGTTGAAATGGTAAATTGGCCACCGTAACGATTACAAAAGCTGACGTTTCGAGCGTTTGCCCTTCGTCGGAGCGAATAGAGGAATTGTGGGTTGTGTGTGCTTTTAAAGGCAGAAAATGGAGCTACGTTATTGGGGGGAACATGGCAACGAGAAAAACACGAATTTTACCGTCTGGTTAATTTCATTCGTGAGGTTTATCATGAACAGAGAAGCCGGCCGCTGCAGCTACGATCAAAACCGGCTTAGTTTTCAACGAATTCTTCGTAGCTCACTTCAAATTTGTCCTCTTTCTACTGTTAATACAAATTTTTCTGAAAATTCTGAAGGAAACCATAAAAGGGCTGACAATAAAACCAACTAGTTTAAGCATGTGTTCCCATGCAGTTTACTGTGGACCGTTTTGAGACTATATGCAAAGACTGCAAATTACGTCTTGCTCATAAAGCACCACAAAATTTGCATATCAGGCTGAGCCAGAGTTCGTGACAGTAATTGGTACATAGGGTGGACAAGATTGGGTCTTTTGGCCATATGCCTCTTTTCTTTTGTTTTCGACGATCGTTGTTCCGAAGTTTTCAGTCAAACCAGTTCAAAACAGGAAAGAGGTCTCGATGGTTTTCAATTGACAGAACTACCCTACGTAATTTGCATAGCGCGACATTATAATATGATAAATTTGCGAACATGGACTAGCGACTATACTCCCGAAAGAGCAAAAACCTCGACCATTTCTCCAAGAGCAGGAACACGCAAAGTATTGTCTTTCTTAAATTTAGAATTTTTATTTAGTTCACGCGGGAAATAAAACATGCACTAATGAGGTTAATTTAATTACATAAAATTGAAGTGTTAGATTCTTCGAAAGTTAGTAACAAGAAAGATCAATTCTTGGTAAAAGAGTTTATTAGTGATCTAAAGAGAAATCTGCTACCCCAAAGGAACGCATTGTAGAGAAAGATGCCGCCTGCCATCCTTTTTGCTAAAGCTAATTGGTGTGAACGAAAGGGATCATTCAAAATGAACCCCTCCCCCCCCCTCCTCAACGGGTTCAAAACACGTGAGCTTTGATTTGATGAATAGAATAAATGAAAAAGTCTTGAATTCTTACTTTTAAAACAGTCTACAGCCGGTTAATGAGTTAAAACTTTTTATACTTCTCTTCTATCCAATGAGAACTCAAAGTACAAACAAGCAAACTGCCAGAAGCGCGGGATAATGCGAGTGACTAAGTCGCGGTTGGTTATTTAGTTTTGAATCTGATTGGTTTAAAAAGTGGCGCGAGATTTCTGAAATAATCACACAATGTAGTAGACCAAAACCAAAGAAATCTCGGATAACTTACATCTCACAACTAAAAATTTCCCTACAACTGAACGACTCTCTTCAAATACACACTGTTATTTCTGAACGCTCTCGCTCTGCAATGATACAAAAACCCAGACTGCTGGAGCAAGCAGTCTGAAAAAAAAATGAAGACAGCTCGCATGAAGTTCCGAAATTCGTATATTTTCATTTAGTCCTGTTTGGACCTAGTCACAACAGCGAGACAAATTCTACGGGCAGGTCATGTTCATGAATTCCTAATCCACTGTACGCCGGGGGGTAAAACAAGGGCATTACTTTCGTCCGGTTCCAATCGGCCGCCCAAAACCTTGAAGAGATCTCTTCCTGACTTGGTCATCGGATTTTGATCCAAGCCTAAAAACATCAAAGTCTTGTTGTGCTGAAGAACCTCTACAAATTCTTTAGCCCCGTCATCGCTGATAAAGTTCCATCTCAGCTGCAAATGCGTCAGGGTCTGATTTGTTTTCAGCGCCTGCGCAAGAGCTACTGCACCTGAAAAGTCAATGCGGTTTTTAGTTAAATCTAGACGTTCAAGAGTACCATTGACCCTGAGACCCTGTGCTAGGATTATAACACAAGGTGAGCTGATTGAGGAATGGTTTAAATCTAAACGGGCCAGCTGAGTGTCACCTGACTGAAGAGCCTTTGAAAACGCTTCTGCTGATGAATCATCAAAAACAGACATTGAACGCAACATAGGTTGAAAAGTTTGCGCATACCCCACGTAAAGATGAGTCAGAGAACAGTTTGACTGAATACCCTTTCCAAGCTCAGCTAATGATAAGTCACTAAAAGTATGTCCACGAATATCGAGGCAAGCCAGTGAACTGTTACATCGGAGAGCGTTTGCCATAGCTTTTAACCCTTCATAACCAATTGAAATTTCACCACACAAATTTAAGCACCTTAATGTTCGGTTAGACTCCAAAGCTTGAGAAAGTGCTACGGCTCCTTTATTATCAATGTCATTCTGTGCGATATTCAAGTCCTCCAATACTCTATTGAACTTTAAAGCTTCTGCTAAGGCTTCAACTCCGATATGTGAGATCTTATTATCAGCTAAGCACAAATGAGTCAATGTGTGATTTGACTGGAGAACTCTTCCGAGTGCTTCGGCTTCCACATCACCAACTCCAGCTTCACGCATATCTAAATGCGTTACCGTGTGATTGGCCTGAAGAGCGGGAGTAATTGATGTGATGTGCGAGCCGTACGTCAAACGTAAGTGCTTCAGAGTATGACATGTTTTAAGGACATTTGCAAGTGCTGCTGCAGTTGATACATTGAGTTCCCAAGTTAATTTGTTCAGTTTGCAGTTGCCATTAAGAAATTCGAACATAACGAAAAAAAATTGAGAGTTCAAGGTAAAGTCATAATCACGCACTGTTATTTCATCCATTGGACAACAGCGTGCGAGTGCACCGGCCATCTTGATTTGGTAGGGTTTGACTCCAGTAGTAGGATGTTCACATTGAGCAATAGCTTCAACTGTTTTCACGACGAAAGAAGACTCCACTTCGACTGGAAGAGACATCACCTGATGAAGTGGCTCCCAATAATACTTAGCATCTCTGCAGACTTCGTCGTATTCATAGTGAGGGACAATCCTCCTGGGTGGGTTGTCCTCGCTGTCTTTTGCTAGTCTTTGAGGCTGAAAGGCAGCGCATATACTGGAAACCAGGAAAGCAGCTGTATCATCACTTTCACTCGCTGCCATTGTGATGAGAAACTTCCACATCTGCCAGTACTTACGAACTGGAGTAAGCTGTGCCAGCAGGGCGGCTTTGTCCCTGTCAGTAGTTAGCAATTCATGCGCCAGGTGGAACGAGGCGAAATATTCCTGAAATGTCTTGTGGATAAATGCGTAAGATGGCTTCGGTTTGATTTTGCTTGCACTAGGCTGTCGAGAAAGAAATCCAAGCTCAAGGAATTTGGTTGAATGACTTTTCAGCTCTTCAAAAGTGAAAGATAATTGATCTTTGAGCAGAGCTTCGAGAGCCAGCTCTCCTAGCTGATTTAGCTGCTCTGTGTACTTCTTTACGGGATCTTTGTCGTCCAAAGAGATTTCTTTTTTTGAACAATATCTTCTAAGAACACAGCTGACAAGTTCAAAATACAACATGGTTCTGTTGTAAGGTAATACTCCGCCTGTATCTTCAAAAACAAGACATAGAAGAGCTGTGTTAAGCGCACTGGCAGTCAATTCTCTAAGCTGTGAGTCCCTGTCTATTTCCATGATTAGTTTCTTAGCAAGAATCGGTTTCTCGTGGCTGCTAAAGTACTTAGTAATATAATCGTCTGCGTCTTCTTTGGTGTAGCCCACAATCTCAAACAGCGCGTCACAGTGTCGCCGAACTTTCATTCCAGCTTCGTGTCGAGCTGTTAACATGACGTAGGTCAAAGGAAATACTCTCCCTGAAATCAAAGGCATAAATTCTTCGAACAGCTTCTTCGGTAATTCATCCAATCCATCAAGCACCAACAAGATTCTAGTTTGATTGTGGCGAATGAAATGGAAGAACTTTTCCTTTTCTTTCTTGTCTACATCAATTGGTAATAGCTGATCATCAATAGCGTCCTCAATGTTCGCAGTCTTCATATCCCGACAAGTCAGCCTAAGGAACATGTCCACTTCAGGAAAAGAAGGTTCAGTTGTAATTTCCCCCACAGACCAATCATATGCAAGCTTCTGACAGTAGGTGGTTTTGCCCATCCCAGGTGGCCCCTCGATCAACACCACTCTTGGTTTCTTACCTTTACATTCGCATTCACATTTGCAGTCACATTTTTTGAGTGCTCTAAAGACCTCAGTCATTTTGACGAGGTCATCTGTTAACCTCTTTCGTTCTTTCTCACGGGCAACGATCATCAGTCTTGTAAAGATCTTGGCCAGTTCGAATTCCAATTCATCCTCACACCAAGGGAATGGAAACAATACAGCACCCTCGTACTCTCGTCTGATCAGCTCTACAAGTTGCTCTGGGTAATCTGAAAAATCGAATCACACGCTATCGTGCTAACCTAATAATTACAATTTTTTCTTACTAATTTACTACTTATTCAAATAACTCATTCCTTAACTCGTTCCCCCAAGAAATATTTCCATTTATAAGAGCAAGGTTATCTCAACAGAGAAATTTAACACTCTCAATCATATGTTGTCCCTCGCTATAACTATGATAATTGTGTCTTCTTACTGATTGTTGGAAAGTTTGTGATTTTAACAAAGTTCTTCAGACTGAAAGTCATTCAATTTCTCATTAGATTTTTTCCATATTATTTCTAACTAGCAAAAAATAAAGATTGTTGATATTGTCATGTCCTACCAAAAGAAGACTGACGAGTAGAAGTACTGTTTTACCCGCAAACAAATTATAATTACTGGATGAAGTGGAGCATGCTAGGGAGAGATGCGTGCGAGGGCGTTGTTAGAGGGGGAGGGGAAGCCCTGACGTGCATCATACCCCCTACATCAGTTGAATAACGTGTTTTCAACATACAACCCATACATAAATTCAGGTGGATGATACACGTGCTAGAACATCGGTATAAGCCACCTCATGAACGACGGACAGAAATTAGAAACCGTGATCCCCCGCAGTGGAAACATGGATTGTTGACGCCGTAAGCCTTCGGATAGCCGGGGAACTAGCATTATGATATGCTGGTTCTTCCGCTGCTTCTTCTGACTCCGACAATTTAGTTTTTAGCGGATCGTCAGCGTCGCAGTCATAGGCGAAATCGGAAGAAAACAAAACTGTTCTGATTCTTCTCACTGCGATTCTATCTAGCTAATGACTCTACTTACGGCTCCGAATTTCGATTATTCACAGATCGCAACCGCTCTTACGATTCCGACCACAACCCCAAAGTCGCCAGTTGAAACCAGCCCTAATGCCAATTCTCTAGGCTGTCAGATAGTGAAATAATCACACAAAAAAGCAAAAAACAAAAAAACATTAAATAGTGCTAGACCCTATTGACGCAAAACGTTGCGATTATCGGTGTCTTGGAAGCAAATCATTAACCGATACCAAAGGCTGACAAAATCATTAGCTCCTTAGAGCATACAAGACCACTTTTCAAAGATTTAAATGTTATCAAATTATTTGATGAACTAACTGTCCACATTCCGATTTTTATGTATAAATTTAAAAACCAACTTCTTCCCACTAATTTTAATGTTTTTTTCACTTCAGTAAAAGAAACTCATAATTATAATACAAGCAGGGTCCGAAATTGCGACCGACTGGTCGCCAATGCGACCAAAAATTAGGTGTTGGCGACCACAGTTTTAGAAGTGGTCGCCAGGAGGCGACTTACCTTTTGTCCCCTCGGCATTTGAAATTCCAAGGTAGAAGGAAAACAAAACTTAAAGCTCCCGTGGATAATTGTAGTAAACCGAAGCGACGATCGCCATATTTACCTGGCGCTATATTGTTTCAGCGGCTTCTTTCAATACGGATATCGCAGACGAAATCCGTGACGAGATCGAAAGCGTCGGCAGAATCACATGCGCTTAGTCCTCAATCAGGCGGTGTGCGCACGGGATTGCGATGCATTGTGAATGTAACATTTTCAAGATGGCGGCGAAAACTTGGTAAGTTTGTGAGTTTCGGAGAGCATTTTCGACCTAGAACAGAATGTATCTCTTTCGTTTTTTTGCTGAAATGTCTCTTCCAACTTCCCAACAGTTAAAAGACATGGTTTTTGGGTTCAAACGAAATACGCTCTTTTGTTTCTAATAGCCCATTTTATCTACGCTAATTTACTGTGAAATTGACACCGTTTCTTAAAAGCTTAGAATTTCTTAACTCTGTTAGTTTGAGTGACAAAAAAGGTGTAAAAGGCTTCTTTGATCTTCGTTCTAACCCTGTATATCAACGCTCCCCAGTGCATCTTCAGATATAACCATTTGAACATGGTTAACTTTTAGGTAAATATGGCGATCAAAGACAACAAACGGCCTTACGCCGGCGTTCGTCACCGTCCGTAGAAAGCTTTGAAATATACTATCAAATCTTCAATTGAAAACAAAACATACTGGACTTTTATAATCGGAAAAACACCTTTCTAAACGAAGTAAAAGGATCATCACTAAAATTTCTCCCCTCTCTCGATTTCCACATTCACTCATGGACCAATGCAAAGCCCTATGTATCCAACAAGAAGCATCGATAGCCGCAGTTTGGGCAGAAAATTCACGCAAATTGACTTTTCTCCTGAATTGTTCCAGAAAAGGCCAGAGACAGTTGATTCCCATTACGCATTCAATCAGCTAGCCCCGAAGAGATGTTTACCCGACGGCGTCTGCATGCAAATGACTTAGATTTCAAATTTCACCCCTGAATCAGCGCGATCCCAGAGCGCACACCGCCTGGTCCTCAATAGTTTACTTAAATACCGGTTCGAGCAATAAAAGTGTGAGGGCCTGGCACAAGCACATTGATCGTCGTTGCGTTTTCGTTCCGTTTCGGCGAAGCACTCTTAGTTAAATCTAGGTACAGAAAGAGGGCCCCCATATGTCTTATACACAGAACTCAACAGGGTACCAGTAGTAGTTCCAACTAAGTGGAAATAATAAGAGAAAGATACCCGAAGCCTTCACAAGAACGTTCTTCGAACGGACAAACACGCCCATTGAGATGTAGGACTCTGTTACCGTTACACGGCTTTTGTGAAGTATGTATATTGCGTTAAATGAAAACATTTTGTTGAAAGGTTAAATTTTGTGCTTTACTATAAATTAAGGTATACCGTGGCCGGTATGGACAAATTACGTACGTTATTTACCCAAAACACATGCAAACTTAATAATTGGCGGACAAACTTAACTAAAAGCCAGCAAACTTAATTAAATGCATGCAAACTGTAAAAAGCGCTGACAAACTTAACCACCACTGAAATACTTGCTCATGCATTTGTATCTTCAAAATTGGATTATTGTACTTCATTACTCGATGGACTACCGAACTACCAAGTAAAAAAGTTACAGCACGTCCAGAACGCCGCTGCTCGTCTCATCTCTCTTTCAAGAAAACATGAACACATTACGCCTATTCTAATAAATCTTCACTGGCTTCTGATACATTATCGCATTGTGTTTAAAATTCTACTCATCACGTACAAAGCTCTTAACAATTTTGCACCATCGTACATTCGTGATCTACTCACACCTTACATTCCAGCTCGTCAACTGCGTTCATCATCTAAGAATCTCCTTGTGATTCCTCATTTTAATTTGAAGACATACGGTGCAAGATCTTTTTCTGTAGCTGCCCCCACACTCTGGAACACTTTGCCGTCTGATAAAATGAACAGCTCCTCAGTGTTCGTTTTTAAAAACAAACTTAAAACTTTTCTTTTTAAAAAAGCGTTTTTCTAATTTTACAACTGTGTCACTCTTGTTAAGCGCTTTTGAACTTTGAGGAAACTGGCGCTGTATAAATACTTTATTATTATTTATTATTATTATTATTAATAAAGGACATGCAAACTTAACAAAATAACGCGTACAAACTTTATGACAAGCACGCAAACTTTAAAAATAGCACGCAACGTCAAAGTGAAACACATACAAACCAAAAATGAAACGCATACAAAGTTAAAATGAAAAACACAAACTTAAAATGAGACACGCAAACTTAATAAAACGCGCCCAAACTTAAAGTGAGACACGCAAACTTAATGAAACGCGCACGAACTTAAATTGACACAAACAAACAAAAATGGAAACGCACACCAATCTAACATGAAACACGTACAAACTTGAGAATAAAGACGCACGCAAACTTAATATAGAACGTACGCAAACTTAAAAAAATACGAACACGTACGTTCTATTTTAAGTTTGCGTGCGTGTTTACTCCTAAGTTTGCAGGCGTTTCATTTCAAGTTGGTGTGCATTTCATTTTCAGTTTGTTCGTCTCCTATTAAGTTTGTGCGCGTTTTTTTAAGTTTGCGTGTCTCATTTTAAGTTTGTGTTTTTAATTTTAACTTTGTACGCGTTTCATTTTGAGTTTGAAAGCGTTTCATTTTAACTTTGCGTGCTATTTTTAAAATTTGCTCGCCTGTCATAAAATTTGTACGCATTTTGCTAAGTTTGCATGTCCTTTATTTAGTTTGTCAGCGCTTTTTACAGTTTGCGCGCATAAATTAAGTTTGCTGGCTTTTTGTTAAGTTTGTCCGCAAATTATTAAGTTTGCATGTGTTTTGTGTAAAGAACGTACGTAATTTGTCCGTACCGGCCACGGTAAAGGTAAGTTATACCATGGGTTCCAGAGGGATTGTTTTCTTTAGTTTGCGGCAAATTCAGCGGCGAAGCCGCGATCGTGGCGCGGCAAGCAAGAAACCAAAAAAAAAAAAACAAACAAACACTTGGTTTTGGCGACCAAACCCGTCCAATTGGCGACAAAAATTTTAGGTTAGTCGCCAGTTGGCTCCCTAAGGAATAAGTTAATTTCGGACCCTGAAAAGGCTTTCCTCTAGAACGACTTATGCTCTGCCAAAGACAAGAACAAACTATGGTACTTTTAATATTAGATATCATGGCGCTAAGGTTTGGAATGCAATCAGTGATGACATTAAGCTTCTATCACTTAAACAATTTAAGAAGAAAATAAAATCAAGTATTCTTGCAAGTTACTAACTGACTTAATTATACCATACATTTTCTTTCTTCCGTTAGTTAATCTGCCTATACAAACTGCTTATCTTCGCTAATTTGTATTTTTAGCTTGTAACTAGTTTTTTGTTTGTGTGTTTCTGTGTTTGTTGTATGCGTTACTTTAAGAAGTCTTAAGTACCTGACACCATTAGTCATTACAGTATTTAAAATCTTAAGGATGGCTGCTCAATTATATTAGCCTGGTGGTTATTTTGGGCAGCCATGCACTTTATTTTATTTGTTTTATTACTTTTTTGTAGATTTAATTTAATTCAGGGGTGCAAATAAAGTTGTTGTTGTTGTTGTCGTAGAGTTACAAGGTTTTTCACACAAGGTTGTGAAATTTCTCGCCATCATTTTCAGTGTCATCCAACAACTGCTTAATTAATGTTTACGAGGTAATATAGGTTAGCTGTTATGTATCACCAACACAAGGATAAGTAGGGAAGGGGTGTATGGGAATCATAAGGGAGACAGCTGACGGATCCTGTAGCTATCACAAATCCTTTTTTGTCCCCAGAAATATCAGCCTCGTCGTCTACTCTAATCAGTCCATGTTTGGTTCATGAAGAAGATTAATACGTTTTGATACAAAATTTTTTTGGTTTTATCAACTGAGTTTATAATGTAAATTGGCCACCGTAAAGAGTTTCTATAACTATGAATATTTGCACTACACCGGCATTGCAGAGGTCATGAGTTCAAATCCCGTACAGGCCTGAATTTTTTTTTCCAGGCCTTATTTTTACTACTGCTTAAGTAGTGTCCATTACTGCAAAGATCGCTTTCACACTCATCTCTTAAACTGCGGTTCAGATAAATGATTTTTAATACATTCACTGGGGCGGATCCACGATTTAGTCAAAAGAGAATTGTCGGAGATCATGCTCCCCCAGGAGATTTTGAAAATTAGGTCTTCGGAAACATGATTTCCAGCATTTTGCGGGACAATTAAGGGATTCAACCGAACCACGCGAACCACCCCTGGATCCGCCTCAGATTCAGAGTCATAATCTAAAGAGACAAAAGCTGAAAAGTTTAGGTTTCATGAAAAAGCATAATAATAGAATATACAATAATAATAATGATAACGAATTAATAGACAATGCTTTGCATGAAGAATCCAAAGTATAATAATTACACCTTGCTGTAAATGTCACTAACCCTGAGTGTGATTTTTCTCTTGAACAGGATTGCCTTGAGTCACAGAGGCTGAAGGAAGAGGACCCTGTCCATATTCAGTTGATAAGTGAGATGAGTAACCACCAGAGGAGCCTTAGAGCCAAAACAGATATAGTATCAGTTAATTACAGCCCTGTCGATTAAGGGGATAGTTTTGAAAAATATTATATATTATGTACAGCACTCGCAAGCTTTACAAAGTAGGCAAGTGAGGGATGTGAGAGTCATTTGAAAATGAACTACTTTATTGGCATCACTAAATATCTTGATGGTACCTTCAAGGCGATCATATTTAATGAGTTTTCCTTGAAATCGTTTGGAATGATGATCAAGAAAATCAGAAGATGGCCTCCTATCTCCAGTTGGAATAAGTGGTCTGCTTTCTGAACCTAAAGGTGCAAAAAAAAAAAAAAATTACACTATTAGAATGTTTCTGTCAACATTTAATATTTGTCAAATGGTACTTTTGAATTTAGAATATTAAATGTTGACAGAAAGATTCTAATTGTGCAATTTGAAGTTATAACTTCAGTTTCTTCAATTTTGTCCATTCATGTTTTCCTTTAGAAACATCAAGAGATAAAACTGAATCCCATCAACTTTCTCAAAACAACCAAATTTAAACGCTTACAGTGCATGTACACGTATAGGCATCTACATGTAAAATAAAACATCTACTCCAGTTACTAAAGCTCAGTACACCCAAAAAAGGAAGCTGAGCCTCATCTACAACTTTAATTTGGTTGACAATAATATTTCTTATTGAGATAAAGAATCCAAATTATAGAACCACATCTTTACCATTCATTTCACTAACCTTGAGTGCAATTTCTCTGTTGACCAGGTTTTTCTTGAGTCACAGAGGCTGCGGGAAAAGGACTTGGCCCACATTCCATATATGAATTTGAGGAGTGACTACCAGAAGAGCCTTTTAAAGTTAAAACAAACATCACATCAGTTAATTACAACCCCATCACATTATTTCACTGTTAAATTATATGTAAAAAAACTGTTAAGTTTATGTCTCTGAGGACAAAGCCTTTATAAGAAAAGCAAATACAATAATAATAATAATAATAATAATAAACAATGCTTTACAAGAAAAGTTTAAGCATAGTAATAACTATTCACCACAAATTTCACTAACTTTCAGTGTGACCTCCCTCTTGAACAAGTTTGTCTTGAGTGACAGTTGAAGGAAGAGGACACTGTCCATATTTCATAGAAGAATGAGATGACTGACCACCAGAGGAGCCTTTTAAAGCTGAAAGAGACACAGCCCTGTCACTTAAGTTCAATAATAAAAATTAAAGGAAAGACAAAGGCATGGTTTGGAAAAATATCATGGGCTAGAAGTAAGCTTTACCAGGCATGCCAGCTTGGGAGTCATTTGAAAATGAACTAGAAGACTGACATCAATTAATATCTTGAATTATTACCTTCATGCTGATCACAGTAAATCGGTTTTCTTCCGAATTGTTTAGAATGATCATCACCTAAAACAGGAGAGGCTGGTCTCTCATCTTCTATTGCAATGACAGGTCTGCTTTCTAAACCTTAAGATGCAAAATTACAAGAAATTATAAACCCTTTCTATTACAAAGCCAATGATAACGAAAACAGCTCATAACCTCTTCTCTTTAGCCTCCCGTCCTCCTTGAACAATGCAGCAGTAGTATATAATTATAATTAGATCATTTTTACTCTCCTTCTTTTCTTCCTTTTCTTTTCTTTCTTCTCTTTTCTTTTTTTTCCTATTTTTCTTTTTTATTATAAATTTTAAATGTAGTATATTATTGCATTGTATCAATAAGTCTAGTATTCATTCCATATATTTATATTAAGAACTATTCTCTTAATACCCTAATTTATTATTACCTCACACTTGTATCTTGGACCTCTCTATTAATTTTACTGGGACAGTGACCAACACAAAAGCTACGGCTACTTTGGTCACTGTGCACACATTATACAAACCTGCATGATATCTACTCCTCATTATCTTCTTCACCTGGTTCTTTAAGTCATCTTATACCTTATTAATTTGAATAGTGCAAAATAAACTTGGACTCTGGACTCTCTACAAATGACATCATCAGAATGTGCTTCTTTTAAGATCTGGTGGTAATAAACTAGCAATTCACTCACCAATACTTATACTTTGTCTGTTTATTTGTTTTCTTTCTAAGCCATCAAGAGTTTATCAAAGACACGCACACTTGCAAACAACCACTTCATGACCACTGATGTGCCTGCAGGTGTGCAGATGACCACAGGTGTAATGTATTCCCTAGGCTTAAGGCACCTCTCTTTTATCATTAAACAAAATAAATCTCTTTAACCGTTTCACCCATTACACTATCTTCTAATTTCTCCTTTCAGTATCACCTTTGATTCAAATGGAAATAATCAACAATTTACAAAGTTCCTAATTTTTGAACAAGTAGGTAAGAAGTAGATATCAATAAATTCACTCCTCTCAACAAAAATCATTTTCTGTAGCTTACCAAATATGAGACTGTACATCCTCTCTACAAGACTTCTAATGGGCTTTTCCCAGCTGTACATCTCAAGGTACTTTTCACGAAGAATCTTTGTTTCTGCAAGTCGCACACTCCTCTTTTTCTGTCGCACAGCCTTGATTTCCCTTGCCCAGACTTTAGGATCTTCAGAGTCTATCACACACTGTGATCCTAAAGGCACCTCCTTCAGAGCTTCTCCAAATCCTGAATTACCACTGACAAATACAGGTAAACCCGCTGACAAGGCTTCCAGAGCATTAATTCCAAATCCTTCAGTCTTGGATGGCATTATGGCAAGATCCACCTCACAAAATAAGTTGGCTAAAACTTCTCTGCTGTCACTGAAGCTGCGAACAGTTAGCTGATTATGATCAATACCATGCTGAAGAAGCTTATCTGCTATTTCATCTCCTCTCCCTCTTGGTGCACCAACAAACTTGAGTTGATAGGATTTATCTTTCAACTCAGCAATTGCTTGAGCTGCAAGATCATAACCTTTCAAGATGAAATCTTCACAGCTGTCACCACTTCCAATGACTAAAACACTGAATGTTCTTCTTTCTTCAGTGGCTTGCTTTACCTCCAAAAATTCAGAGAATACGCTTGGAGTCAGTTCAAAAACATTTTGCTCTTTTTGACTGCAACGAAGGTAACGCTTGTAAGCATCTGTCAGCTTGGGTCCAATTGCTACAACTTGATCAGCCTTCTCACACAATGCAACTTCTATTTTTTGCAGTTGTTCACCTTGTGAAATGCTTTTGTACATTCCAAGTTCTTCTGGGGCAGTGTGAACGACTTGAATCCAATTGCATTGGTGAAGTTTTCTAATAACCTGCACTTGTTTGCCAAGAGTTACTCCATGTCCTACTACACAATCCATGACATGTCCATCTGGGATGAGCATCAGACAGTCAACTGGATTCATACCAAGCAGCGTTTCAGCAACAACCAGCTGAACATCATGACTTGCTGCATTGTTCCTGTCTTCTTCACTGCATTGCGGAAGAAAGACACTAACTTCCACATTGGAGTGTTTAGCCAACTGTATGGCAAGCTCTCTGTTGATGGTTGACAGGTCTCCATCAGTTGATGAACTCCACTCGCTGCTCAGCAAAGTGACTTTCAGTCTCCTGTTTTCTTGGCCTTGTTGTGATGTAGAGGCTACACTGGGAATGTCAAAATCCTATGAAAGCAAAACAAAAAGTATTCAAAATCATAGGCAAATATCATTTAAAGAATTGCTCATTTGTATGTAATATAGGTTCCATAAATTTTTGTCTAAATTTGCTGCTCACTGTGTTCTTCCTAATGTCACAAAGTCAGGTACATGTATGAGATGTATAATTTCAAAGTTTCACTAACCTCCTGACTTCTACATAAGGTGTAACTGTCAATTGAATGACTACAACAAACGTTCTCCTTTAGGACTAATCATCTTTTTCTTTGGAACTCAACACGTACCAGTAAGTGCTTATAATTCTATTTGCTAGTTACAAAACACATTACCAAATAGTAGTGTTTTCTAGTTCAAAAGTCTAGTAGTTAAATAATAGACCCTTGAACAGACAATGGATTAAGTTACCCGTATATAAGCTGTGCTAAGAAAAATTGAAGGAAGGTTAGTGTTCTGAAATCCTTAAATCCAGGGTGCCCAGCATATGCTTTTTACGAAAAAACTAAGATTCCTGAGTTGCCTAAGGGCAAACGTAAGGTACCAGGGGCCACCAGGCACCGCTAGACCACAGCCCTGATATACATTATTTTATTACTTAACCAGCATTTCTTGTTGTGATAAAAAGGAAACTACACAGTCCTAGAAGAAGAATCAATTATCATATCATTGTTACCTTAGATAGCCCAGACATCACAGAAGACCTTGAATACTGATATTCCAGCTAAAAAGAAAAACATTCGAGTGTCAAACCATGTTCACTGCTCTTGACTGGGCAATATAGACTCAAAAGAATGTGAGTGGGGCAATATATCAAAAGGTTCAGAAAAAACAAATCAGTTAAGCGTAAGGGAAAACACAGAAATATAAAATATGGAACACCCATAAAATAATGTAAATAGCAGGAGAGTTATGGCAAAGAAAACTTGAACAGGGAGGTATAGTCAATATCAACCAATTCCAAGGGGGTAACACCAAGAAAGCCTTACACTGGAAGGAAACTTTTACACTAAAATTTGTTGAGTAAACAACTACAGCAAAGGCAAATTACCTTACACCCCTTCTAGTCATCCAAATGAGATATCCTTCCTGTGGTAAGGATTCCATTAAGAGCTTCAATCCCAACATGACTCTCTAACCCTTAAAAATAACTGAAGAAAAATAATTATTGTAAGGAGATGTAAGGAGTTAAAGATCAGTATGCATAATTACCATACCATTTTCTGTATAATTTCCAAAGGTGTTGATGAAGAAAATTTGTTGGACAATCAAGAGCTTCTCTAGTTAGTGATCACTTCCTATATTCTTGTGACACTTAATGTGTGATTCAGCGGTGATATTGTAAGGAGAAATTAGATGCTGGTCATCCCTAGGGGTAATAAGTAATGGGATTTAGAGTTACCTAAGTAAAATCACATAAAAATATGCAGGGATGAGTTTGTTTTGTCTATTGAAAATATATCAGAGTTCTGATGAGTTAGGGAATATAGAATGATATGAAGATATTTTGCTGTTTATTCAGACCTGAGCCAAGAAGCAGCTTACACATACTTCTAATACTACAATTAACGCAGCACTTTAGAAAGCAGATAAAAAGTAGTAGAAAGTAGATTAAACAATAGAATAAACTTAAACTTCATGAAGTTTGAGTTTATTCAAATGTTTAATCTGCTTTCTACTGAGGTTTCAATAACCACACATCTTGGCTGAAAGTGCTTAATATACCAGAGTTTGCGGAGCAATGTACCATAGCTTAGAAATAATAATAACTTGTCACAACAAGAAAATTTGAGAATGTATTTTCACGAAGCAATCCTTCAATCTATACAGGAGGCTACTTTTAACATGCAGGACAAGCTATTAAACTTAGATATTAAATTCAAATATTAGAAACACAAAAAGAGAAATGAGAGGATGTTACCCAGGTTACAGTTCTGCATGTGCTTAAGATCATAATTCAAGCAATATCATTTATCTATTCAACTGTTTACAAAATTTTGTTTTCATGTGTACAGTATTGTTTTTTTTTTTTGTCACCTAATTTACCACTAAATGTTTCCCTCACATTCCTACAAAAAGGGGTAATTAGGAGAATCACACACAAATACCAACAAATCAACAGTCTAAGAAGTCAGTGACAAATTGGAGAATAAGAACCAAATAATCTAAGAGAAAATGATCAGAGGTTTGAGGGGATTGGAAATCTTACATTGCTAATTTCCACCACTACTTTTCAAGTATTGAAACAAGACATAGTCACTTGTTGAGTTTGCCTATGTAATTCGAAATCACAGGTGGCCCAAGCTCTGTCACAGGCTCTTCCACAGTGAATAATTAAAGAGTTTGTATAGTGGTTTGGTTGGACTCGCTTTTGAGCTCCGTAAATGTAAAGTTGTGTAAAATAATCAAAGAAATAAAGTCTTACCTTCATAGAGAGTAGTCTGTGTTGTTCTCCTCGCGATTTGAGGCCGTTTTGATGTGTTTTAGCTTGATGCCCTAGATTACCGTGCATAAAATATGGGAAGGTCGGAAACTTCTGTTGACACATGCTCGCCAAAATCGCTTGAAAACAACACTTAAATACTTTCCCTTGAATCAAAACTTGGCAGCACGAAAGCCAAATAGTTGCCCTTTAAGTTCACTGAAAAAAATCCCACAAAAGTCCGTTTGTCGAGCAACCAATCCAGCGAGAATTTCGAATTAACCGCCGTTCTTAATTCTTCTAATGCATGGAAGGAACTTCTTGTGCAGCTGAGAGACCGTTAATGCGTGGTCAACCTGGACCCTAGTCAAATCTCTCTCAATGGGTCCTCCCCATGGTCTTCTAACACCAACTCTTCACACATACTAAGGTACTCCCGGTAAGAGGATATTTGTAAAAATCCATTGAAAACAGTGAAGATGATCTAGTCAAGTCGATGAGTTTACCCGGGGTACCTTAGTATGTTTGAAGAGTTGGTGTTCGAAGACTATGGGGAGGACCGGTTGAGAGAGATTTGACTAGGTTCCAGGTTGACTGCGCATTAACAATCTCTCAGCTGCACAAAAAATTCCTTCCACACATTAGAAGAATTCCGAATGGCCAATAATTTGAAATTTCGCTGGATTGGTTGCTGGGATTTTTTTCGGTGAACTTGAAGGGCAACTATTTGGCTTTCATGCTGCCGAGTTTTGATTCGAGGGAAAGCATTCAAGTGTTGTTTTCAAGCGATTTTGGCGAGCATGTGTCAACAGAAGTTTCCGGCCTTCCGTATTTTATGCACGGTAATTTAGGGCGTCAAGCTAAAACACATCAAAACGGCCTCAAATCGCGAGGAGAACAACACAGACTACTCTATATGAAGGTAAGACTTTATTTCTTTGATTATTTCACACAACTTTACATTTACGGAGCTCAAAAGCAAGTCCAACTAAACCACTATACAAACTCTTTAATCATTCACTGTGAAAGAGCCTCTGACAGAGCTTGGGCGACCTGTGTTCGAAATATCGATCGCTCGTGTGCAATCAGTTACTTTTAAATTACACTAAGAATGCCAAATCGACATTTCTGTGAAATCATAACACGAAGTAACTTCCAAATACAGCATGAATAAGCCAATAAGGAACATCCCATTAGGAACACACTTCTAAATCAAAAACACGCGTAATCGAATCCACGCCGAAAGTTGTGGTTTAGTTCTTGGAGATAAACTAAATGCTTTGAATTAATAGACTTTTGTCTTCAATTTCAAACCTGTAATACGATTCGAATGGTGCTGATGAAAGATACTGCAGGTCAGTGAAAAACAAAACAGGTTTTTCGAAAGTGAACGCGAAAAGCCTTGGAAACAGACAATACATACCTTCATGCTTCTGCAGAAGTTGGTATATGTCATTGGACCTCAACTCTGGACAGCTCAGATTTTAAACAAATTCGTCAAGGTACATTTTGGCTAACGCAGTGATTGCTCTTCTGGATGTTCTGCAGTTTTCTTTTTGCTTGAAAGGCGCGTCTTCGAGTTAATTCTTCTGATCTAACACAATGATGCGTGATTGAGAAAACGACGAAGATTATCCTCGCTAAAACAATTTCTGGCATCCACTCAAAGCTGCCTCGTTATCATGAGTTGCTGAAAGAATGGGGAGAGTAACAAATGATTCGTAACCATCATTTTCCGATTCGCCCTTAATCTACCGCTTATAAGCGAGTCTAATTATTCTCAAATTACCGCATACATGCGGATAAAGTAGGCCCTATTTACCTACCGAGATTAGATTACCGAGAACAAAAAAAAGGCCTGGTAAGGTGCTGGATTTGTAGCTTAGCTTCGTACGGTATCGCAGTCGCACTTGACATGTGGCAAGGTTCAAGCGAACGAGGAAAGTTCATCGCTTTTACATCTGGTAAAAAGAGATCATGGATAAAATTCCACGCGTGAAGATTACTGAAGAACAGAAAAACATTCTGAAATCATTTCATGAAAATGGAATGATTTCTACCAAGCGGGAAATGGGAAGTGTAATACGCGAATGTGCTTCAGTAGCTTCATTGTCAGAGGAGCAAGTTAAGGTAAATGGAATACTTCAAAACACGTTCATGAATAATTTAGTTTCCGTGTCGTGAGGCTTAATTACTTTCCTTCACTACAATTCATGCATTTTAAATTATTTCCCTGAACCACGGTCCTGCTATCGCTCGCAAGCTCTTTGATTTCACTGGAAGATACCTAGGCCTGCTAGCTGCTCCGATCTTTATCAGCTTAAATATGGCACCTTAGGTTTGCAGCTTTCTTCAGTTGTTGTCAATATTATATATTCCACAGTCTGTTGAAGTTAAGGCTCGGGCTTACACTTGAGATACTATTGACAGTGGTACTCCACCAGCCTATACTTATTTCGCAACACTAAATCTACAACAAATTATAGAAAAAAAAACAGCTATTCCTAAACATAGGGAAAGTGCTCAAGCAAAGTAAACCACCCAAAATACAAATAAAAATATATATAAATCAATAAATATTTTAAAAATTGACGAAGTTAAGAAATGAGTGAAAGAATGAATGAATGTATAAATCAATCAATCAATCAATTTATTAAGCACCATTTTCAATTTTCAACAATTGCAAGGAAGTTAGTAGAAGATAATCTACATCTATTTTACACAAATATAATTGGAGCTCCGTGAATGACTAACTGAAGTGTGCTTGTTGTACTTGTCCACAATTCTATGTTTATAAATGTTTAAAAAAATTTTTTTTCTAGTGCGTTTTTTTTTTAATTTATAGGCCCACATCCTTCTGCCTCAGAGTACTGAGATCATTCTCCATGACAGAGTTTACATAGTCATGTACAATTGACAGATTAAACAATGATGAGGAGTCAATTGGAGTTTGATTTGTATATGTTGGGAGTACAGGATTCGAGAACATGATAGTAGACTGTTAAAAGCCACACTAATATAGGTGTATTTGAAGACAAAAGTATTGTTATGTCTTTCCACTTCCAAATGTAATTAAACCATTAGGTAATGACACCAGGTCAGTGTATTCACTATCCAAGCAGGATGGAATATTAGCTAGTCCTACAGTTGAGGATTTTGTTGGTGGTAGTAAACAATTAGTATGTATGAATTTTGTTGCTCCAGAAAATGTCCATGATGCCTTCCTCACAGAAATTGTTTTGGTTTACCCCCCCCCCCCCCCCACCTTACCACTTCAGCAGTCCATTTTGTTTCACCTCAGCCTTCCTCTCCAATCTGTTTCAAAATAATATAAAAAGGCTAGCAGACCCACACAATCCAGATCATGCTCCATGCTTGTATGGTATGGAGCATGCTGGTTGTGTGGGCAACTTGCCTTGTCATATCCTTTCTCATATGAGTGTTCTCACAGATTTTGATGTACATTAATTTCCACTGCAGCACGGTTGTAAAACATGTTTTATTCATGCTTTGGAAGCTGCCTCTGCACCATTAAGTTATGGCACACTTGGGAAGTTGGGAAAGCAGTCAAGCTAGAGTTACTCTTGGCTAAAGTGTGGACCAATGTTTAATAAGTTCCTGTGCAAAGATGACTTTGGCTGCCATAAAAAATTATAACATAACCAAAGTAAAGCGCGTGCTCTGATTGGTCAATTTAGCGTCCCCCATTTGCCCATGGGTGTACGCTGCTGACGTGAGCAAATGCAAAGACTATTTTTCCGCGCACACTTGTTTTTTCTGCTCACGTAAGATTTGTTAAATAAAAGGGAACTCTTTAGCTTCGATGTATCAATGTTGTGTTATAAAACAAATGGTAAACACCACAGCGTACACTATTGAGTTATGGATGCACTTGGGAGGTTTGCTAAGCATTCAAGAAGCTATAGTCACTCTCGGCTATCGCCTCGAGCGACTCTTATGCTTCTTTTATGCTTAGCAACCTCCCGCGTGCATCCATAACTCAATAGTGTACGCTGTGGTGTTTACCATTTGTTAAAGCTAAACTGAAAGGTAGCTAAAGCATGAACCAACTGTTAGCAAGTCCCTGTGCAAATTGTGTCACATACAAATGAATTTGATTTAATTTCTGGCTTAAAATATTTATTTGCATTTGTATCATATCTTGTGCTTGAGGGTGGTATAATAGTTGGGTTCAGTGAAGGTGATTGTTTAATAATTTACACATTGTAGTTGAGCTGTTATTTTTCATGATATTTATCATTAAACATCAATTTGGCATGGCACATTTGTGAGAGTGCTCACCTCCCACCAATGTGCCCCAGGTTTGATTTTCACACCTGGCACCGTACGTGGGTTCTGTTTTTAATGTTGTTTCCCATCCTTGCTGTGAGGGTTTTCTAATTCATTTGGAAGACAGCAGATTAATAATATGCAAATTCCTATTTTTAATTTCGTTTCCCTTATATCCTCATCCCACTGTGCTGGTGCAAAGACTGGAAACAGTCATCACTGTGAGTAATTGAAATGCAGTTGAATTTCTTTTTCTATCTTAAATGGAATTAATTTAGAGTGCATTAATTTGCAGAGTTGGATAAACAAATACAATGCCAAGCTGAGTGGCTCTGGCAATCGGCAGACAGCTCCTAAAAGCAAGCAACTCCATAGAAAACTGTCAGGTTACAACTTATTTACTAGTGATGTTATGCAAAAAGGTAAATGTAATTATTTCAATTGAATCATTCCTATGTTTTTAGTTGAAATTAATACTATGAATGAAAACCAATTTATGCATTTTAAATACATTTTACAAGCATTTGCAATAATTAGTTACTTTTGGAATGGTCTTCACTATTACCATTTTTCTTTTGCACTATATCTATTTTTCTGCACTATTTAAAATTGAAGATAAAACTGGTGGGAGTGGAGATGTCTTTAGGACTTTAGGAGAAAAGTGGAGGCGCCTGGCAGAGGAATCCAGAGAAGAATACCGCAAAAAAGCCATGGAAGATAGTGGCAATCGTATCTTGCAGCCATCAAATAGTGTGAGAGCCCAAAAGGTCATTAAAAATATGATGAAAGAGGTACAGTTGAACAGCCATAGTGCATGTAGTGCATATATTACATTATGCTGAAAAGGAAGCTGTATGCTATAATTAATTGCCAATTTGTAGCATTTCCAAGCACAACAATTTAGTTACATTTGTATTTAACATAAATTGTATATTGTAAAGATGAAAGAGAGAAAAAGTAACTTATTAAGTTTTAATGAATGAGTGAGTGAGTGGGTGCATGGGTGGGGGGAAAATAGGTCATGTGACTTATGTTTTAAAAAGAACAATTTATGATGTAACGACATTCAAAGCTGGTCATCAACTGTTTTGCACGTAAGCATCAAGATAAATCATCAAGATAGCAAATCAAGGGATCTGACTACTCAGAAACAAATTAAGTTACGAAACCATTTGTCGCTTGAACTAAGAATGTTGTAAATAATAATTTATCGCGAAACTATTTAAATTTCAGCTGGCTACAATATAACCATGGGTGCTACAAACTGTGTTCACTCTAGTGCAAATAAAGTTCTGACAACTTTGATCTCTGGTGGGCTAATCTTCAAAATAAGTAACTGCTTTAACCATAGGAGTGAGTCAATGACTGGGATAGATCTCACATGATAATGATATCACACTTGTTTTGTATATAATTTGTAGATAAGTTTAAGTCATGCTGTTTATATTAGGTGTGGGAGGTTGAAAACTTGAAGGTGCTCCTTCAAAAACAACAGGGTGAAGCCACCTTAAGGTGTCTTTGAGGAAGCATCCCATGAGCCTGGGATTATTCTTAATTGTTTTATTTTAAATGTACAGGTGGCAGAACTTGAATTGCTTGGTGGACAGGGAATGGTGTTATGCTCGTATGATGGCATGTTATACCATGGCCAGTCAGCAATTTGTGACAAGCTGATTGCTGACAAAGACCTTATTAAGTCCTTTGGTAGCCTATTGCAATGTAAGTGTCCAATTATATTTACATATTTTAACATAATAATACATTGGCAATATATTGTAACAGTTATTAAATATAATATTTGTTATGATCATGATCAAATGGTTTCATTAATTCAACCGCAAGGCCTTCAGTTGGTTTATCTTGTTTATAACACTAACTTGGTGCTATTTTAGAATAGCCTGGTTGAATTGAAACACATTAAGTGGGAGTTTAAGGAGGCCATTTAGCTCTATAATGCAAGACAGTTATAGAAACCTTACGTCTTTATTTGTATATTCTTACGTTGTGTAGTTCCCGAAAATTACTGCTGACAGTTCCTCCACACAAGGGATCAGAAATTCCTGGTAGGCTGGGGAGATCAAAGACCATAAATTGAAAGAAATGAGTCTATTGTTAATTGGAATTCCATGAGAGGTGGGGGTTTTTATAAAACCCCCCTCTGTGGGGGAAGTGTGGATATTTTATGGAACAACACATTTGCCCTAGGTTCTTACTGAATAGATTTCTGCTAATTGTTTTTCTTTTATTTTCCTGTCCATTTCTTGAAGTATCAGACAAAGAAAAAGAAGAAGTGTCGCCGAAAGATCTACAGGAACTTTTTAACAGCAAATACAGTACAGTCAAACATTTTTGGAATGTACTCTCTTTCAAAGCATGGTTAGTGGGTTAAGAATTGCAATGTTCCCCTTTTTTCAGATTACATGGAGGACTTTTGCTTTTACAAGTATTATTATATTAAAACATAACATGTTGAATCACATCCTACCCAGAAAACTTAAAATTTCAACAAGAACTATTGCCCAGACATCTAAAACAATTGGAAGTATCCTGAACACAGTTACATTGATTATGTTTCTGTATAGCAGAGTTATGGTATGTTAATAGACAGGTGTAGATTTGTATCCCATACATTAGTAAGACAAAAGGAAGTGAAAAACAGTGATAAATAATGATAACATTATATATCTAAGAAGTGATTGCTTATTTGTCTCACTCTAGGTGAACTTGTGGGTAAAAGTGGACAAAAAATGCCCTATGCAAAGGCGAAGCAGTTGGGAATTGTTTTTCAAGGTCTTCCTGAGACCTTGGGAAAGGACATTGGAGAGGCTCCACGAAAGCCACATTTGTATGGCAGCGCCCAACGCCAGAAGTTGTGGTTGACACGAGATACGTGGAAATTCGATGTTTCACACTCCGTCTACAGTCAGTCGACCCCACCCACATCCATTGTCAGTTCATCCTCACCTATCACAAGCTTACTAATTTCTCAAAATAGTGCAACCAGCTTCCTTGTTTCTTCATGTAGCACCATAGTTACCTCACCAAGCACCATCATTACCTCACCTAGGACCATAGTTACCTTACCATGCACCATCGTCACTTCACCAAGCAGCATGGATCCCTCACCTGGCACCATCGTCACCTCACCTACTTCCCTTATTACCCATTCCACCAGTCTCCCTACGTCATCCACTCTTCTGGTTGCGCCATCAAAATCTGCCTTATCTTCACCACCCGTTGCTTCTACTGCTAGTCGTTCTTTGTCCAGTATTTCTTCCCCATCGGGAACCATCATATCCAAAGGTGAGAATGCAACTTTTAAAGAAGGTACAAGTGAGCCGGCACATTCGGCAAAGCTATATCCTCAGTTCTAAACTCGTCCATTTACAAAGAAAGTTGCGAAATGTCCATGCACCCAGATCTCTCCATTCCAAAAGTAGTATGTATTTTTCTGATGTAATGTTTAATATAAAGGTCTGGGAAAAGGCTTTCACTTGATGGATCTAGCATGTCAGTTCCGGCTGATGGTAAGAAAGTGACCTAAGCTACATTTCAATGCGTCAGGCTCCTCTGCCAGCACATTTGTTAGTTTTTATTTTTATCACACTTTCATTTCACTTGCAAACTATCTTTATCATGACCAGAAAGTAACTATTATTTTGAGCGGGGGCAGTATTTGAATAAAGCATCTGTAAATTGATCTTTGTAGATACTCAGTTCGGAATGACGATCCCTAACGGTAACGATGTGACTCATGCTGTTTACCAACTGAGCCAAAGACAGCAACTACACGGTCGTGCTGTTACCCCAGGGAATGTCGTGGTGGAGGTCCTCCAGGTGCTCAGGCCAGGATTACTTCCCTTGTGTCCCGGAGGATTCGATCAAGATGAGCCAGTGTCTGTCGGAGGATACTACGAGTGGCCTTGCAGCCATCTTGTTCTAATGTAGTTTACAATGTAGCCGCGGTTAATAACCGAAATGTAACTATGTTTCAGTAGAAACTCAGCTGTGTTCTATTGGAATTCCCTGAATCTGATTGGTTCTCCCACTGCTTTCTAAAAAAAAACGCTCGAGATTCCATCGCGTGATAGTTGATGAGGGAAACTATGATCAACTATCACAGGTTATAGTTCACCACTAAATTTTCTTCGATCCTTGTTGGTTTAACTTGATCATGTGACGCGATAGTGTTCGTCTGCGGAAGGCTACTGTCAGTGCGTCTGCTGAAAATACCCGTATGGATAGTAGTCATGCGTGAAAATTTCCTGTAAATAAGCGGTTTCGTAGAAAATAAACAACTTAAAAGTAGTTAGGTAGTTCGTCTGTTTTCTTTTTCCAATTTTATACTTGGCTTTCATCTCAAAATCTTGAAAATAATTCAATTGACGTGTTATTTTTGAATTAGCGCGCGGAAGAAAATTTAGTGGGGAACAATGGAAACAACAGAGTGTATTTGTCTCGGAACTATCGGTCTGATAGTTGGCCCTTAGAAGTTTGATGTTCTTAAAACTAGCGTATATGCCCTCGAAGCTACTGGACCGACGTTCAAATCGTAACAACAGTATTATCCAAATCTAGATTACAGACACCGATAACTCTTAACAAACGTGAAGAAGCGCCCGCCTTTTTGTTATGAAACCCTACCCCAAGTTCTATTTTACAATTAGCCTGATTTATGAGCTCGAGATTTCTATCGCACTATGGGTGGTTTGCACGTAACGTCATTGCCGCCATGTTGGTGGACGTAAACAATAGATATTTCATTAGGGGCAGACCATTTGACTTTTGAGGGGGGGGGGGGAAGCGGGTGATTTCTGGTCGTCAAGAAATTTTTTTTCTAGCAATCTGCTGTCCAGGATATTTTTTCCGATTTTTTGGTACATTTTTTTCTGTTACATTTGGGCTGCATGCAGTTTTTTTCTTCCAACAAGCGTTTGCAGGAAATTTTCAAAATCACCCACTCCCCCCCCTCAAAAGTTAAATGCTCGGCCCCTTAGCTCCTTTTGTTCGTCCACCAGCATTTGTTCCTTCCACCATTGATACCTGTGCTTCTAGAGATTGGCTGCTAACCACCTAGAGTTCACGAAGGTGCAACCCAAGTCAACTATCACGCATGGAAATCGAGAGCGAATAATCTAATAGTTTTAGTATAAATCTACTAGTCGTTCAAAACTTAAACTAACTCCTATTCACTCCTTTTTGTGCACGAAAGGAAATTAGCGATGTCAGCAGCATAAATCGAGTGTAAATAAGTAACTATGATTTAGAGAAGAGAGTAACTAATTATGTAAACTATCGGATGATCTTTTTTCAAAACAAAAATAGTTATTTGGGATACTTATTTCTTTCATTTCATTATATTAATAAAATATTGGTATTTTTGACAATAAAGATTTTTTTATGTGAAAGCCCTGAACTACTTGCTGAGACGATGAGATCACATAAATAAGTTGCCTTTTTTTATTGTTTTGCGTGTCTTTACTAATGAACTTATTTGACACACAGTCGTGTTTGAATTTGCGAGGGCTATATCTGAAACATTAGGGACCTTAAGCAGTCAGGACGGCAACGCCAAGGAAGACTTCGATTAAAAAATGAATTTCTACTCTTAGAATTTCAAATATAGCTGCACGAGCCTACTGTCTTATACGGCGCCACAGCTCAACTTCAGTATGAGGTATAACAGTAGCATTGAGTTCCAAATGGCAACTAATATATTTGCCGACGCGGTTTCAGCTCGCAGACGACGCAAATTTTGGCGATGTCACTTTGTTGTTTTGGCATAGGACGGCTAAGAAATGTACAAAGTTCCTAAATGCACGTGCTGAGCTATTGTACTGCCAATTAGATCTCTTGTTTTTCCACGCCCTCGTTGCCGTCGCCATCGTGGTTGCTTAAAGTACCTATTTCATGGAAAGTGACGCTGAAAAACAAATAATCATATGAAACGTGCAAAGCGGACGACTTGGATGAGGTTAAGCCCATAACAAACCCCTGTTTCGTTTCATTTCATTGGTTGATAGAGCAATGTGATGTGAAATCCTGCAATCAAACTTGCATGAGAAGCAAAGAAAATGTACGGAACGGCGCTGCTTATCATTCGAAAAGCCGTCAAATAGTTAACGCTGAAAGGCAAACGGGGAGGGGGGCGGCTAGTCTTAAGCCTGGCAGAATCAACAAAAACAGAGCTTAATTAAAACAAAGAAAAACCTGATAGCTGAACTCTTCACTGTGCACCCCAATGACCTTAATTCCACCAAAAACGGAGTTATTTTTGTGAATCTAATGTAGCAGCCTTTATATGGCATATCCAGAGATCGACTCTGCACCCCGATTACTTTCATTGCACGAAAAACGGGGTTAATTTAATGATTGCAGTCTAGAAAGCGTTATATGGCCTATCTAGAGATCGACTCAGTGCATCCCTATTTTACCCTTTAATTTATTCGAGTTTAACCGCAAAACGCGGTTATATTATTGATTGCAGTCTAGAAAGCGTTATATGGCATATCTAGAGATCTACTCAGTGCATCCCGATGTTATCCTTTAATTTATTTGAGTTCAACCGAAAAACGGGGATAATTTATTGATTGCAGTCTAGAAAGCGTTATATGCCATATCTAGATATCGACTCAGTGCATCCCGATTTTACCCTTTAATTTAATTTATTTGAGTTCAACCGAAAAACAGAGATTAATTTATTGATTGTAGTCTAGCAAGCGATATATGGCATATCTAGAGATCGACTCAGTGCATCCCGATTTTACCCTTTAATTTATTTCAGTTCAACCGAAAAACGGACTTAATTTATTGATTGCAGTTTACCAAGCGTTATATGGCATATCTAGAGATCGACTCAGCGCATCCCGATTTTACCCTTTAATTTATTTCAGTTCAACCGAAAAACGGGGATAATTTATTGATTGCAGTCTAGAAAGCGTTATATGGCATATCTAGATATCGACTCAGTGCATCCCGATTTTACCCTTTAATTTATTTGAGTTCAACTGAAAAACAGAGAATAATTTATTGATTGCAGTCTAGCAAGCGATATATGGCATATCTAGAGATCGACTCAGTGCATCCCGATTTTACCCTTTAATTTATTTCAGTTCAACCGAAAAACGGGGATAATTTATTGATAGCAGTCTAGAAAGCGTTATATGGCATATCTAGATATCGACTCAGTACATCCCGATTTTACCCTTTAATTTATTTGAGTTCAATTGAAAAACAGAGAATAATATATTGATTGCAGTCTAGCAAGCGATATATGGCATATCTAGAGATCGACTCAGTGCATCCCGATTTTACCCTTTAATTTATTTCAGTTCAACCGAAAAACGGGGATAATTTATTGATAGCAGTCTAGAAAGCGTTATATGGCATATCTAGATATCGACTCAGTGCATCCCGATTTTACCCTTTAATTTATTTGAGCTGAACCGAAAAACGGAGTTAATTTATTGATTGCAGTCTAGAAAGCGTTATATGGCATATCTAGAGATTGACTCAGCGCATCCCGATTTTACCCTTTAATTTATGTGAGTTCAACCGAAAAACGGGGTTAATCTATTGGTTGCAGTCTAGAAAGCGTTATATGGCATATCTAGAGATCGACTCAGTGCATCCCGATTTTACCCTTTAATTTATTTGAGTTCAACCGAAATACGGGGTTATATTATTGATTGCAGTCTAGCAAGCGTTATATGGCATATCTAGATATCGACTCAGTGCATCCCGATTTTACCCTTTAATTTATTTGAGTTCAACCGAAAAAAAGAGAATAATTTATTGATTGCAGTCTAGCAAGCGATATATGGCATATCTAGGTATTGACTGAGTGCATCCCGATTTATTCGAGTTCAACCGAAAAACGAGGTTATATTATTGATTGCAGCCCAGAAGGCGTTACATGGCTTATCCAGAGATCGACTGTGCATCCCAATGTTACTTTTCTCTGAGTTCAACCGAAAAACGGAGTTAATTTATTGATTGCTGTCTTGCAAGCGTTAGACTAGGGCAAGCGTTATCTAGAGATCGACTGTGCACCCCAATTTTACCTTTCTTTGAGTTCAACCGAAAAAAGGGGTTTGTATATATTATGTTATTGATTGCACTCCAGCAAGCGTTATATGGCATATCTACAGATCGACTGTGCACCCCGATTTTACCTCTTTGAGTTCAACGGAAAAACTGGTTAGTTTAGTGAATGCAGTCTAGCAAGCTTTATATGGCATATCTAGAGATTGACTATGCATCCCGAATTTACCTTTAAATTTAATTGAGTTCAACCCAAAAACGGGAGTTAATTTAGTGAATGCAGTCTAATAAGCGATATATGGCATATCTAGACATCCACTGTACACCTCGATTTTAAACCTTAGTTTCAGTTCAAATGCAAAACTGGGTTGTTTTAGTGACTGAATTCAATGTAGTTTGGGTTGGTCAATGCCTTGTTAGCAGACACTAATGCATTTATTTTAGTGCTTTAGTTTATTTGATTTACACCCGACCCCACAACCTGTTCAGCTTAATTTGAAACATATCGTGTTTAAATAAAGGTATTATTATAATTTCGCGAGGCTACAATGTTTTCTCTAAGGCAGCGTCTACACTTAGCGGATAAATGTTTAAACACAGCTTTACTTCCACGGCTAGGGCTACCATCCACACTAGTCCGTCACGAAAACGAAGCTCTTCGAAAATGCGCTTTTAAACGGAGAACATTTTGAAAATGGAGCTTCTCGTAAACGATGGCGTCACGTTAATCGCGTGATTCCCTGACCGAATTTTCCTTTCAAACAAATTCAAAATGACCGGTAATTGTTGCGTTATTAAATTCCTCCAAGGTAGTGTGCACTGAAAACAATAGTGCGTTTTCAGAATGTAAAATTTCAAGCACTTTTAGGAATGAATATGAGAGGTACTTTATTAGAGTATCAAACACCAAGCAACCGATGAAAGCACGAAGTTGTAACCTCAGTCACTGGTTTTTTGAGAGGGATTTTTACGGGAACCAGTGACGAACCCACACCTTTGTTGTTTGCTTTTTTGCAGGCCGCAGAGAGACGTTAGGAGTACAGAGCGCTTTTCAGTAAACCGTGAAATACTAAATAATTAGGTACTGTTGCACTAATTCCACTGTTTTCATTTTTAAAATGTCTATTTTTTACAAATTTTTAGAGGTTGTTTCATGTTTCAATGAAAACCGCTCAACTAGGGTCATTCATGGTAATCATGTATTGGCTAGTGAATTACAAGATAATTGAAAAGAAAGAGGGATCAGTGCTTTATCGTTTAATATCAATACAAAGGCTGCTTCAAGTTGAAAGAAATAGCAGGTCCGTTCACCGCCATGCTGATACCACTTAACTACGTCGGTGTTCCATGTCTATTTGGCAACTTTTGCTCGAAGAAATTATTTATTGGGTACTATTGTAAGTAGTTAAACAAAGTGAATGCAATGCTAAGATATTTAAATGTATTCACAAATTGATTTATGGAAGTTATGGAGACGGGCATGCAATGAGACAGTTGAAATGTTACGAGAGACCAATCATTCCTTTTTTGCAGGTAAAAACTGCTACATCTAATGATTGAAGATGTAGACATTAAATCATAAAATGTTCTGGCATTTTATGAGTCATCAGAGTCGCAATCAGAGAATTCTGAGTCCGAGACATCGTCGCACCCGTATTCAGTATTAAGGACCGAAAGGAGATCTTCCAGGACACCTTGTTCCTCCAATTCTAGGATGGAACTATTTTGATTATCGTAATCATCATCCTCATAATCATCGTGGGCGTCAGTAGTATCACGATTCCCACCATCGTTGGAATCAACGCCTTCCGCTTCTCCAACTGGGTCAGACAAAATTCCGTCACCTCGTACCTCTTCATCATCGCTAATATCTCGAGCAAAAAGATCTTGCAGGTGAAGAGTAAAGGCCTCAGTCTCATCTCGTTTAGAAAGTACAAGTGCTAACAATCCACGACTACGATAATCCGCCGAGTCTGTTGCAGCTAGTTTCTTAGACCAGCTGTCTAAGACTCCTAGTTTACGTTGATAAAACATCGCTACTCTCGTGATTTCATCCTTCACTAAAACTTCTTCCTCAGTGCATCGTTTGATCATATGCTTAAAATCAATAATTTGCCGTTTTATGCAGTACGGCACACCGACGAATAGATTGGAATCATCAAGGGTAGCCCACAAGGAGGAACTGACATCCAACGCCTCCACGAGATTGACCTTTGAAGGGTATATACATCCACGTGATGCTGCATCTCCTCGCTCGTACTGCTTTATAAGTTGTTTCACAGCATTCGTTGTTTTTGTGATTTGACCGCACAATTTCTTTGCCACGGCTTGGCCATCTAAAAACAACAGACACAAAAAAGATTCTTCCTTTATTTCTTACAAATGTAGTGGTGGTTGCGACATACCCTATCGCCACTTCTCTCATTTACTATAATTTGTTTACTTGTGTTGAAATTTGATAGCATTAACTGCCTTTCATGTACAGGGAGTAGAGGAATAACTTACAACTGACGGAAGGCCAGGGAAAAGATTGCTAAGTATATAATTTAAACCATCAGTGATTAAACACATCCAATGAGACAGTTGAGTTGTTTAGGGAGAGTAATCATTGTTCTGTTGTTTTCAGGCAAAACTGCTACATCTTACGATTAACGATGTAAACGTTACGTTGTATTAATAATCTATACTGGCGTTTTATCAACCATCAGAGTCGCAGTTAGAGAATTCTGATTCCAAGGCATCGTCGATTGCTTGTCTCGTTGTTCTGGGCACTTGATTTTGATACGTTTCTGTATTCTATACCAATTTGTAAAATGCGTACTTGATTACCTGCATACTTTTTCATCAGCTGCAAAAGAAACCACCGTTCTGTACACTTTCCATGCATTGTCAGCAGAAGATTCTTCCGTCGCTTATCCTCGAGACACCGAATGTAACTTTGGTACATGCTGCTGTCTGGAGACCATCGACACTGTCCATTTTCCATTTTCTTAAGTTCCTCGTCCAAACTAGATTAACAAGAAAGAAACCTACTTTAAGGGCGTTAAATAATATAACGAAACATAGAACCTCATTACGTGACGATACCATAACGCTGCAAGGTTAAAAACGTACCGGCTTAGTTCCTTTGTCAAGATTTTCCATGTATCTGATCCTGACGTACATTCTTGAAGACTGGTTCTAAAATGTAAACAGATCATTACAATAATTAGAACAAAACATTAAACTGGATCACAAGACATGTTATATTATCACTAGGAACTAAACCTGGTCGCGTGTTAAAATTATGAAACAACATCTTGGTGTCGACTGTCTTGCAAAGATTGGGTTTGCCCAGGGTTGGAAAAAAAGATTCTTTAATTTATCTTTTATATGTTTAACGAGTCAACTTATTACCTCACGGTGTAGTACTTTTTCAGTTTTTCTTGGTATGCCACTGTACCCGATAGATCTGTGTTGATGTGGTGATAAAAAGTATGAGATAATGATGTACACATGTATGCATGCAGTCAGAAAGTAAATGTAAATCGATTTTCAAGCATTAATGATCAGTTGATCACGTAGTGCGTGAAATAGAGTTACATTTACTTCGATGGAGCTCAAATATAAGTATTGGTGTGATCACAGGCTGAACCCAATTCTTAATATGGAATAAAGTTACTAATTCAAAAAGGATGGTTTAGATTAATTGACACCAACAGGTTTTTCTTCATTTGTCTCCTTCATGACAGATTCTTTTTCTGCCAAGGTCCACTCCTCAATAGTGCTATCTTCCACTTTTTTACCTTTGTATGTACAATATAAATATAATAAATGAAAGAAGGGAGTTAAAAATCA
This sequence comes from Stylophora pistillata, assembly GCF_964205215.1. Taxonomy (NCBI): domain Eukaryota; kingdom Metazoa; phylum Cnidaria; class Anthozoa; order Scleractinia; family Pocilloporidae; genus Stylophora; species Stylophora pistillata. The sequence goes on along the minus strand of NC_142525.1, from coordinate 25,530,155 downwards.
AAATACCTCCAGAGTGTAGAATCAGCAACTAGCATATACAAAAAAACGTAGTTTATGGCATGAAGATGGTTGGTCAGATAGGGGCTTTACAGTTGGTATAAGATTAACACTGAACCTGTTTCAGCAAGCTTTCGAATAAGTAAAGCCAGTTGATCCTCCGTTTCTGCTCTCACCTCCCTTGCTCTCTTTAAGTGATCACAAAGACGTTCTCCTGAAAGAAAGTCATACCGTTCAATCACTTTTGAAAGGGACCTCGAAAACAAAACTTTACTTCTACTCATGAACTGCTTTTGTCATCAGAAACAAATTAACAGTAAAAAACGAATAAATATACCAATATTTGCAATAGACTTCTTTGCATAATGAATGAGAAAGTCTGTTAAGGTGTCCACTCGATGGGCTGGAGTCATCTCCTTGGTGATTTTTCCTGTTGGCCTTAAATATGACCACAGTCGTTCCATCACCTCACCGTCACTTAGACCAAAACCTTCCAATCTCCTCCCAGCATAGTTTACCTGCAATGAATTGAATTTACACCCAAGGGAAGATGTTTATAATAATAAAATGTACTAGCAATAAATAGGAAATTTTCTTTGTATGCTGAAAATACACCATTTACAACAAATTTGAAAGACTTATATCCTATAAACACAAAACACCTTGAAAACTTGAAAACACAAAAAGTTTAGTGGAGTTAAGTTAAAACGTTTCTTGTATACCTGACGTGATACCTTGTGTCCATAGCAATGAAATGAAGGTATTGCAACAACGACATTGGTCAACAAGTTTTCCTGACGGGTGTTCTTAAAATGAAAAAATACATTTTGATTAGGATGCATACATTTCAACCTTGTAGGTGACACCAGTGTAGTAAAGTAATATAATAATGTATTAGTTAACTATTGACCCTACATACACAAGCAATTGAACTTTCCTCAATGACCACTAAGAAGTGGCTCCTACACATAAGGGGCCACAAATGCAATAATTCAAATGGAGGCTGCAGCCTTCATAGAAATGGCCTATGTGATTCCCATTTCCCTTCACTAGACCAGTCATTGCAGTCCTTACCAATATAAAGATGAGATAATATATTAATATAGCCATTTGCTTACTTTCAGATGTGCATGCAAAATGCATGCAATGTCATAGAAAAAGAAAACTTCAATGTCTTTCTGTGCAATCATTTCCTTGATCCACTTTAACAGAAAAACTGCATTTCCAATTCTGAATAAAAAACAATTATGTCTAGTTAAACTAAGCAAATCATCAAAACTCTCCTGTACATCCCAAATACAAAGGTAATGAAAAGATGCAAAAAAATTCATGGGAACAAATAGGAACTACATAACAGTGATAAAATAAGAAAACAAAGAAAGAATTCATGAATATATGACATCTGAGGCAATTTCATCGTTTAAAACCTAAGCAAGATGTTTCTTTGTACTAAGAAAACATACTCCTCTCCCCTCTTCAGGCTAAAGAACTTTAATGGCACTTCATGTCGACATGCAGCCCCAAAAAGTGCAGTTTCATCCAGCTTTTTGGATTTAATTTTGGACTGCAGATTAGCTCCTGCTTGAAACTGATTGCATGCTTGGTCCTGCAAAATACAACACGAAAGGCATGCAGAGCTCATAAACAAAAAGTACCAGAAAATATAAAGAAACTTTAGTACTCATCTACTTCATGTCATACTGACATAATAGAAACATCAACAACACGCAACCTTTCCAAGAATTATGTTATTGACTATCTGATGGGTATTTATAGAAGAAAGAAATCTAACTTGACAAACCCTCCTCCTTTATGTGGGCTTCCAGGACCACCTCAGTAGGAAGAGAGAAAGCCACCCTAGGCAGAGTTATAATTGTCACAGAAAGGAATTATAAATAGATTATATTCTGATGACCAAAAAAAAAAAAAAAAGATTACCATA
>NC_142525.1:25455716-25518216 GCF_964205215.1 Stylophora pistillata | reverse complement strand
TTCTTCCCTTTATGTCCAAAATCTCGAAAAGGCTTACAGGAATTAAGTTTAGTTCATTGGAATGTTGGTCGGAAAACGGCAATGAGCAGCGACTATCTTGCTTTTCGATCGTTCGACGAACCGCCTCCCGGTGAGCCTCTCGGTTAGTGCGGGAGGTCGAGGGTTCAAGCCCCGCCCGGACCAACACTCAAGGTCTTAAAATGATTGAGAAGAATCTGCTACCTTTCTCAAACGTTAACATCAAGAAATGGTTAGATATTCTAGTCTTCTCGGATAGGGACGAATAAATGGAGGGCCCGTCTCCTGCAGGGTTAGGGGCAGGAGACGTTAATTTCCCACGCACGAGATCACTGTGTGATGGATGTCCTCCCCTGGAGCACAGGCAGCCCAAGCTCACCTCACTACTAGAAAAGCGGACGTGACTCTTACCGTGTTGCGCAACGTGTTATATTTATAAAGGTTTGTATGGGAAGTTATCGGTTTGCCTTAAAAGAGAGAAAAAATGTCTTGTTTCGAAATAAAATGGGCTTACCTTATTGCCTTGTTGTTTTCTTTGTTGATTCCTAGCGTCTCAGGCCTTTTTGAAGCGTTTTCGGCGAGTTGGCGCTATGTTGGTGTTCAACTGCTAAAAGAAAACGCTAGGAATCAACAAAGAAAACAACAAGCAACACGGTAAGAGTCACGTCCGCTTTTCTTGTAGTGAGCTTGGGCTGCCTGTGCCTGGAATGGGATGGGTGGGAAAATAGCAGGTCCACATCAGCTATATAGCTGCCATAAATTCAACCTGCTCAAACAAATAAAAAAAAAAAAAAAAATGAATGAATGATGATGTAAACAAACTGGAGTTTCTTCAGGAAAGTTCACAGCTCTTGCCAAACCAAGTGGCAGGGGCTTAGAAGTGCCGTAAAAGCTTCTTTACTGTTCCTTGTTTTACCGACGAACCAACATTTTGCATGAACGGACGAAAAAGTGATCAAAAAAAGCCAACACGACACTGTAAACGTTGCCTCAAATTGAGCTAGTTCGCAACCGTATTGGAACTTTGCATAAAAGACCGTTTTTCGGCGCGAGAACAATTTTTTTTACAATTTTTACACCCCCTCAATTTTTTAAAATTCTTTTCTTCTTTTCAAAAATGAGAATTAAAACCTTATCTTTTTAACGGCTTCCTTATTTTTTAAACTTTTGTAACGGCTGATCATTTCCCGCAAAATTTATTGAATTTAAACAAGTGCGCGTCTGAGCCCGCGTTTCATACCGCGGGTCTCTGGCGCACGCGCAGACGTTTTTCATTCCGGTCAGGATGCTCCTCGCGATGTCTGCCGCCGTGGATGATTTGGCAAATCAAAGCTACTGAAACCTGGTAGCGGGCCGAGAGAGAAGCCGAAGGACGGATTTTAACAAGTGATAGTGGGAAAAGAAGGTAAACTTTGCTTTAAGTGTGTTATATTTGCAGGAAGTCTTGCTTAACATGGCGCGAGGGTGGTGCGCTTTGGCTGCTAACGCAGATCTCTCCTCTGAAAGACTGATTTAGAACCAAATTGTTAGAAATCGTGGCCTAGTGTTTCGTAAAGCGCAACACTTCAAGGTTTTCCCTCTCCGATTCTGTTGTAAGGTAAAGTTGTCATCGTTTTTCCTTCGTAATCCTATGTGACACTAGTGATAACTTAAGGCCCGACAAAGGCTGCTGGACCAATTCTCGAATAATTAATATACTCCTGATAATTTTTAAACACAAACTTTAGAAAGGAAAATGCTGTCTTTCCCCATATTTTTATGCATAAACGACGCTGTTAATCAGAAAAATATAAAATAATTAGATATCGTGAATTGTAGGATTTGAACTCACAGCCTCTCACTTTCATGGCTACTAGCCAATCCACTGTGCCACATTTACACATACTCAGAGAAGAAAATTTACACATACTCAGAGAAGAAAATTTTACAATTAAACAACTGAAATGGTGGCAATATGCAGACAATTGACATCTCAGTCTGTGGACAATGGTTATTCAAGGAAAATTATCTTCCTATTTTAAATTGCTGCATCAGGAAGAACCCCTCGATAATCTTTGTTGCATGAACACTCTTGTCATTGAAAAAATGTCAAAATACAACCTTAATAAACCTTCTAGAAAATTGTGCCGGTGCTTGTGAAAAGAATGAAATAAAGGCATTGTATAAACATTTCCTGGAAGTGGACCCCTTGAGCTATGAATTAATGCCCAAAAAGTCCAGTCCCAGCCTTTCATTAAACATTATTCAAGTCCAGTGGTTCACAGTTACTTTAATTATGCCTATACTGCCTCCTGTTGAGGCAAAGCCATTACATTGTCCTATTGAGTGAGTGAGTAAGTTTAATGATAGAATATAAACAACCTCTCAGCCCACAATGAGGTCTGCCGAGTTTTACCTGATATTCCTTGCTCTTGGTGTTTACATTGATGTGTAGCATGGTCGTGACTACATTCTGTGGGTTCTTTCTTATTAATCCCAATATCTCAGCTTTTAATGGATATTTTTCATGAATTTGCTTGAAACAAACATTAAGAGCAAAAGTGGACATAGAGAAACAATAATTAGAGCATTTTAGCATTGAAAGCATTTTTGGCCCATGTAACACAAAATGGAGTCGTGATTGTGCTACCCATCATTAAGGAACCAGTAAGCTCAAATGACCATCACAAACTGCACAATATCAAATGAGAATTATTTGATCTAAAAGAAACCTCACATCAAGGAGATTGACCATAGACCACACTTCACAATAAGTTGGTCACTCCTTCTGATTGCTCTGCTAAATGCTTAAAGAATTCAACTCACAGTCCCTTGACTTATATTAACACTAGATAAAAAATTGCCCTAATTTCTTTTAACAATGTGAGATTGTGAAATGGACATCTTTCACTAGTAATGTACCATCTCAATTGTAATGAAAGCAATTAATTTGACTTGGCCTCATGGAGAGCTGCACTACATTTTCTGATGGCAGTAACTTTGCTAAGAGGGAGGATTCACACTGTTGTAAGGATATAATCAATTCATTCTTCTTTTCCTGTTTCCTTCACATTTGTAGATCGGAATTTTTATATTCAGAGCATTAGCTTACTACCCTAGAGGTGTGGACTTATGCTTGCAAATATAAACAAGACTTTGTATTACCATGAGAGTGCATTGATTTGTTGCAAAATTGCTGCAAAACATCCTCAAAATCAAAGGTTCCTTTGTTTTATCTCTTTCTGGTAGGATCTGTATATCTACAGCACTCTAAGCTGTGGTGGTCGCCATGGCGAGTGAAAAAAATATTTGGCAACTAAAATTTTGGCGAAAGTCGCCAGTTGGCGACCAACAGATTCAAAGAGAAACTTGCTTGAAAAATTATCAACAATAGGACAAATTTAGTCAATAGTACAAGCGGTGGCATCACCTGCGTTTCTCTTTTCGCCTCTCGTCGTTCAGAAACTCAACTGCGTAAAAAAATGGCAAATTGAATCGATTTGAAGGGGCAATTGGCAATGTTGCACAGTCTCAGCAGCTTTGTAATGTTGAATTAAATCGCATTTGCTACTAGACAGTCTCTTCCTTTTCTTTCTCTTTCAGTAGCAAACCTAAGTGTTAAAACGTGCCGTTTGGTGCATTAGCCCATCGTGTAATGTATCATGAAGTGTCCTCCCCTTCTGTGTTTTTTTCTCTAGGGGGAGGGGTGTGACCAAACAGCAACATTTTGAAAAATTGAGCTTAGAGCGCTGATCTGTATTTAATACTGGACAAAGGGACAGCTCATATGTAGTCCAATTTCACTAACATTTGGATTGATGGAATACTTTTCTACATCCTTCTCTTGTCTTTCACTGTATTGGAACCACTCTTCAGGAATATTTTCATTCTCTATGGTCTTTTCTCTTTGGCTGGTGGGGTCTTGGATGGATAGGGAAATACAACCAGTCAGAAGGACAGATTACTGGTATATACAAAGTCAACTTAGCCTAAGTGCTCTCAAAGATTTGGTATTGTTATATTTCTGCAAATTCCTGTCACATATGACAATGCCTCAGAATTACTCTACAGGAGTATTTTCATACTCTCATGTCTTGACTCTGTGACTGGTATGATCTTGAATGACCTAGAAAATATCACCAGCCAGATTCTTTGTATTTGAAATCCAATTGGCTTAATGTAAATACTCTGACACAGAGGGAAAGCTTGTTCTATTTAAGAATGATTGCTATGTTGAAGATTTATTTAATTAAGATATTCCAGGAAGCTATAAATTAAAACTTTTTGAAACAAATTTGGCCTGAAACATAAAGCAAACTATAACATATGTATAGACCAAATGTATTAAACTGTCCTGTTGCATTCTGCATGAGCAATATTAAGAAAATAATTCAAACTCATGGCTTGGTACTCCTGTCAGCACTTCCTGCATGGATATTGGAGATGTTCTTATTTTCTAACCATTTGTTAAATGATTCTCAGAATTGCTATTCATATCCCTATATTCAGCAATTTACCATTTGATAATGTACCAAGTGAGTACGTCTGTGTTGAGTCTTCAACCTTACTTTCTTTCTTATACATACTTCTTGATGGGCCTTGCTCACCATAGAGTCTTTGTGGCTCATTGGTGGAGCATTGGAGCACAGAATCCAAAGGTCTGAGGTTCAATTTCTCATGGGGACACAGAATTTTTTTCTTTGCCCCACTCTCGTGACTAGATGAAAAAACATCTTTCTATATTTCTTTACTGAGCTCAAAACTTACCATTTTTCTTATTCTCAAATAAAAATGCTGCACCTTTTTTCCAAACAGTTTCTAATGATGTTGATGATGGATAATAAATAACTTTTAGTCGCATAGGTCTCACCAAACTGTGCAAATGGTGAACGTTATGACTGAGGGCCTCTAATGACTATCAGTTGAAGAATGCCTCCAACTTGTTTATCATTCAGTAAATAGACCTCTTTATGTGGCTGGCATGCTGGCTGATAAAGTCCATGGCCAAGGTATAGTCCAAAAAATTAATATTTGGCCAAGAAGGGAAACTTTGAGAACAAATGTGAAATTTTGAGGACAGCGTCCTTGCAAAGGATATTATCAGCCAACATATTAGCAAGCCAAAGGTGGGGTGAGGGTAATTATTTTATTACCCCACAGTTTAATTTTTGTGTCATGAATTACAGCAACTAGTGTTAAGTTTTCTATACTTTCTGCATTTTAGGTAAGCTTTTTAATATCACACGACTAGATTCTGTGAAACAAGTCTATGTTTCTTCCATGTAAAGTATTAAGAGCCACTGACAGTAAATATTGAAAATCCACTGACAGTTGCAAAATTTTGTTGTTCATTTTAATTTTTTCTAAAGGACCCTTTTAATGAGCCTTTTTGGAAAATTATATTAAAATTTTCTACTGCACTTTTTTTTCTCTGAAAAATCGAAAAGTTCAAAATACATCTAGATCTGATGGCCATTGTTTCCCCTGTAAAGTAATGAAAAATTATGTGACTTTGGCATTTTTGTCTGCTACAATGCAATGCAATCCTGCTTTTTAATTCTGTGTGCTAGCAGATTGTCCTTTTATCTCTTGGAAAATATTAATTTCTTGTTATATTGTTACGTTAAGTCTGAATAGTGACTCATTGAAATAAGGTATTTTGCGTCTTTTTCACAGAGGTAAAATAGAGGTCAACTTCGGTGGCCTATGAAGGGGACTGCCATATATACTTACAAATCATAATATACATCTTAAAGCTTTATCCTTGTATTTTAATTCCTCTAAGTCTGTATCTTGGCCTGCTATAAGCAGTGCATCCAGGTTTAAAAGAGTTTGGGCTGCTTTGTGAAAAATGCAATGTGAACTGCTGAACAGCTGTCATGAGCCTTTTAAAGGCCTCTAAAAAAGTCTGGTGTGATATATTTACAAATCAAAATATATATCTTCTTTAAGCTTCATCCTTGTAGTGTAATTCCTCAAAGTTTCTTTCTTGGTCTGCCATAAGCAGCATGTCCAGCTTTAAAATAGTTTGGGTTAAAGTGACAAAAAATGTAATGCAATTGATGATCAATTTATTAATGTAATCTTGAGGGGTACGCTTCACTTAGTTTGACTGTAAGGGGGTGTAGATTATGATTTATAAAATTAATATACATGGCAGACCTCTTCATAGGCCACTGAAGTTGACTTCTATTTTACCTCTAAAAAAAATGACATGAAGTACTTTATCTCAACGTGTCACTTTTCAGACTTAATGCAACATTATAACAAGATACTAATATTTTCCAAGAGATAAAAGGGCAATCTGCTAGCACACAAAATTAAAAAGCGGGATTGCATTGTTGTAGCATACAAAGTTGCATAATTTTTCATCGCTTTATGGGGGAGGGGACCATCTAGGCATATTTTGAACTTTGCAATTTTTCAGAGAAAAGAAGGAGGATAGAACTTTTTTATATAATTTTCAAAAAAGGCTCCTTATAAGGGTCCTGTAGAAAATTGAAAAGAACCACACAATTTTGCAACTGTAGGTAGATTCTCGATATTTACAGTCAGCGGCTCTTAAAGATGAAAAAGAGAACTCTTGAGCTAGCTTTTTCCCATTTGTTTCTTTTTCACATAAATAATCAGAAGATAATTATTTGAATTTGCACCACATGATGTAAGTTAGCCAATGTAGTTGCACAAAATTAAATGGATGGGCTATAACATATGCTGGCTGAGGTTTCATGCATTTGCTGAATGATGAAGGATATTTTAGTATTTTGGATTGAAAGTCATCAAAGCTTTGTTACAGTTAGAGTTTTATTAAGTTGTCTATAATAAATAGAACTATCTCTTAATTTACAGGAGACAGGCAAACAAGGACAAAAATAACCAACAACGTGAAGCAGATGCGGTTGAAATGGAAGGTGAAGGTGAAGGTGAGAATCACAATGATTATAATTGATAGGCCAAAGATATTTCAACAGTGTCAAATTTTCCAGACTTTTTGCATATGTAGCCTGTAGGAAGTGATTTGAAAAAGTGTTCTGGAATTGTCTCTGCTGGTCCAAGAAACTGCATACTTTATAGAATGAAGACTTTGCAGCAACTTTATAATGTGTATTTTAACAGTGATTGTGTCAGACTGCAAGATATTTTTGCTATTAATAATGATAATAATAATAGTAATAACTGTTTCCTTTCTTTACACAAGATGAGGATTAAAGCTTTGCAGTTTGTGGAGTCATTAATAAATAGATAGATGAATAAATAGTTGCATCAGTATTAATTGTAACATTTGGCTTAAATATCTACCTAAACGTACAAATGTAAAGTAAAAATAATTAGCAAATAGTGAACACCACAGCGTACACTTTTGAGTTATAGATGTACGCAGGGGTTGCTAAGCACGAAAGAAGCCTCCTGTCACTTAAATAGAGTCACTTTGCTTTTATTCTTTCTTTTTCCAACCATGTATTTGTATCTTTTATGTTTAATATCATTGTTTTTATCTTTTATTGTCACCTGTATATACATATAACCTATTGTGTAATTAGCTTTCTCTGTTTCACGATTTGTCCAGATACTCCTTTCATTGATATTTTGACTTGATGATGACGTTATGCTAACGTCGAAACGTCATCGTTATTAAAATTTTTTTAACTATAGTTTTTTATTGATGAATCTCCTGGTTAAATGTTACAATATTTCGCCACTTGCAAAAAAATTTAAAAAGGAAATATAAACAAACGTTTTTCTCTTTTCTAGGTCTTTTCGTAGCAGCTCATGACTGTAAAACCGAATGGCTGGTGGTCAAGGGCATCAAAGACTTTGTAGATGAAAAGCAGTCTTCAAATGAGAAGTGGAAGGAATTCGCCAGTGTGATGGCGGCATCGGTTGTAGCCCACAATCTGAATGATTCAGTCATATTTCAAGATTGGCCTCCCTTTATCCCAGGTATTACTTTCTGCCTCAACTTGTTTTCTCTTCTTACAGGGATAGATCTGATTTAGATCTAAGTTCCCACAGAATATTCTTGTATGTATTGCAAATCAAGATGATTGATTTATTGTGTAAAAAGGACGCAAATTGAAATCAAGTAAATCGTGTTCAACTCTATAACTCGTGAGCTATTGAGTGGAACATTTATGGAGAAATTCTTTCACACGCCCATGTATTATTCTCCATTTAAGAATCGACAATACTCTCAGTACTTCTTTCAGGTTTTAAAATTGCAACTTATTGCGAGATTCATAAATGGTGGCAATATTCTGAGGCGATGTACAAAGTTCAAAGGAAATCATCTAAATTGTATTTCTTTACTTCTTGATCGCGTGAAACAAGTCATAATGTGATTATATACTATCAAAGTCATACAAACGTGAACAGAATCAGTTTGTCTATAAACTGAAACAATAAGGACAGTCAAGGTTACTAGAGCTCCATGTGTAAAGTTTTGCAAGTACGTCCTTAGATTCCTCGTCAACTTTGCGACATACTCGCTCCTGTGGCGCCTGCTCTGGCCTTTCTCGTTTTTTGCTCGTTAACAAAAGAAGTAATGAGGGCAGCTCTTGTCGTGACTTAAAAGAGCATGAATATGAATGTAATAAAGTAATGAACAAAACTTAAGCAGTAGTGAAAATATGGCCTGAAAAAATTCTAGCCTGTAAGGGATTTGAACCATTACCACTGTGGTCATTGTGTTGATCATTTTGTGGGGGTTTGCAACCAATCTCTAGAGACACGAGTAACAGTGGTGAAAGGAACAAATGCTGGTGGACGAACAAAAGGAGCCAATGAGATATCTATTGTTTACGTCCACCAACATGGCGGCAATGACGTAACGTGCAAACCACCTATAAGCACATCGCGGAGGTCGTGGGTTCGAATTCCGTACAGCCCTGAATTTTTTTAGGCCTTATTTTCCCTTCTGCTTATGTATTGTTCATTACTCCGAAGATGGTTTTCATTTTCATTTCTTAAACCACAGTTCACACATATGAATTTCATATACTACAGTTTCTTTTACAAGATCACTTTTGATTTTAGCCTGCAAACAGGTTTATCACTCATAAGTGCTGTGGCACTAGCGTTTCTAAGCCCGCGAGGAAGTAGAAGGCCACGATCTGCTGAGGCAAATGAACTGGCAAGAGGTTTGCAAAATATCTGGCACCTATAATTAGTGCATGACTTCTTGCAAGCCTCTCGCTAGCTGGCGTTCCTTAAGGCCTCAACGTTATTCCCAGGCGTAGAACGCTTATACTGAAACGCTTTGTTTTTTTTTTTTTTTTCGGTGTGATATCACACCAAAGAAAAAACAAAGCGTTTCAGTATTATTATTATTATTATTATTATTATTATTATTATTATTGTTGTTATTGTTATTATTGTGTCAAATTGGTTTCAACGCTGTGCGACTTTCTTGGATCCCGCGATCACGATGGACAATTCTACCAAATTTGGCCAAACAAAAGCGATTAACAAGAGGTCTACAACGCGAAAATTTCCATCTTTTATGCGTGCACCACTTTTCATACCACTCAGTAAAAAGGTATCACTATTTTTAATCACGCGCGTTGTCGTCGTGGGGATGAATGCCGAGCGCTAGTATGTCTTTGTACAGATAGTTCGCACGCAACTAGTTCTAACGGTTCTCTTGCAAGATAAAGAGAAAAATGGCAAACTTTAACCCGTGTGCACTTGGATGTATCCGAATATTACTCGTACGTAGCTGTATGTTCTCGTATGTGTCCGTATGTCACTCCTATGTATGTCCGCGTATTTATTATTTAACTGTGCTTCGTTGATTACCAATGACGCCCAAAACGAGTAGAAATATCTCGCGGTATTTGTACTCCCAGAGAACCGGGCAGACAGGTTTTCTTGCATCGTGCAAGCGACGGATTGGATTGAAGTTACGAAAAAAAATGGCAGACAATTTAAATTATTTTTCTAACGACGATGAGTCGGAATGGCTGGCGAATGTTGATCTAAGTTAATTAGATAAATCGAACGAAGAAAAGAAGTTAGATGACAATGAAATTTCATCATTTGAAGAAAATAGAAACAGCAGCACGACATATCACGACATTGGAACATACATATCGCACATATATCCAAAAAAACTGCCTCTAACTTTGGCATCTTGAAGAGAAGCAGATCTTTTGTTCCTTTTGAAACGCTCTTATGCATCTATAATGCTTTAGTTCAACCTCTTCGATTACCGTAGTGTCGTTTGGGGGAATCGCAATGAATCTCTTTCCATTAAACTACAAAAACTACAGAATCGCGCTGCGTGTATTTTGACCTCTTCTTCATATGATGCCAGTGCGAATGATCTCTTTGTTAGACTAGGCTGGCAAAAACTTAATCTTCAACGAGAATTAATTACAGCCACTATGGTCCATAAATCTCTTAATGATCTCGCCCTTGATTATTTGAAATCAATGTTTACCGATGGGAGTGCAGTATCTACCTATTCTCTTAGGAATTGTGAGGGCGAACTAGCTGTTCCACTCCCCCACACCGATTTTCTAAAAAACAGTTAAAGCCATAGTGGTGCGGTGATGTGGAACAGCATACCTACCAATCTGCGGCAAGCACAAACTCCTGCTAGTTTTTAATCCGGCTTCAGGGGTTTCCTTTTTAATAATAAATAAGTCATTAATCATACGACATTCATGGAAAGCGGACACTTCGTTATTTATTTCTGATTCCGGGCAACTTATCTCCTCAGTTTATTATACTACTTGATAAAATATTGTTTGCACACATCACTCGTGCAATGAAGTCTCGGGTTTCTTCCTACACTTCTATCATGCTCAAGCCACTTCCTGCGTGTTTGACAACAGAACAGAGCACAGGCAACGCTTATTTATCTCTTAAATTAAACCTCTGGCTAAGTGAATTGTGAAAAATACTTCACGGTGTACAAGGGATAATGATCCATACGAAAGACGCTTTTATGAGCGTTTGCTATCAATCAGAATAAGATCAAGAGCTAAAGCTCTTGTGAATTACCTTGTCCTCAATACAGCGAAACAGCGTAGAGTAGAGAGTTTTTAAAAAATACCTAAACGACTTTTCCTCGTGTTCAGATTATTTATCAAATATTTTCCTATTTTATCTTTCAGACGGAAGTGCCTCAATTGCATTATCAACAGCCTCTGACCATAAACGGGGAGAGTCAAATTGAGATGGATAGATAGTTTATTTAAATATACCTAGCAGCCTTGCGGCTGAATTGCGTATATTACAATAATGTAATTAAATAAATATATCATATAACGTATACAAGAAAATTCAAATTGTAAAATTTCTTAAGTCATTTACTCCTAAAGGACCCTTTCAGTCGTGCTTTCATCGGCTTTCGTAGAAAAAATGTGTGTTCATTTTCTGTGAGCCAAAAATTAGCAAACATTTCGTAATTTCCAATGGACGCTCACCCTGTTTGACAAAAATGACTGAAACATTACCGAATAATATCATCTATGGGTGTGTTCACATTCATTTTCAGGGAAAGTTGAATGTATCAAAGTAAATGCGAATGATGTTACTGTGTATATGGTAGAATTACAAATTAGTAATGTTGTATTTAACTTGAGATAGAGGAATAAACATTTCACACATTTTTTTGCGATGTTTTTGTACGAAAATAAGGCCGCAGGCCTCGAACAAGCAGCCGATGTTACCATGGCAACAAGAGTGCTGAAAAACAACAACATATATTTAAACACGATAAAAATTGAAGCGGAGGTGATGTGGTCGTGAAGCTGAAGCATTTTTTAAAAGGCTTTTCAACTTAATTTACAATGTCAAATATCTGAAAGTTAGTTTTCCAAAAATACCCTTAAAAAATGCTGTATACATCTAAATTTAAAAAGGACATTTATGTGTATCCTCTCTGAGTGCCTACCGGCTTGCAAAATTTGAAGGGAGGTTAAAATTTTTCGTTTCCCAAGATGTTTGATTTTTAGACTCGTTCCTAATGATCACCTCGACACCTCGTGGAAAGGAGTAAAGGCTTGCAAACAAACAAATTTAAAGTACTTTATCGATACTTTATTGATACTCTAATGGCCCTACATCTTGTACAGCAGCAACGAAGATCGAGGCCGCAGGAAACACCATACCCCAGGAGCGACCTGCTACTGGGTCCTACAATCTCAGCGTTCACTCTAACCCCAGTACGATGTCGCCCACATCGACAAAGTTGAATAACGTATGCGCATGCGCCAGGTTTTGCCGCGGAAAACGGATTTTTGAGCAGTTTGCAGGGTTGGTTTCCTATTCTGTTGCTTCGAGGCGTCGTTTTCCTTGCCGCTTTTCTTTTACAGAACAACCCCCAAGAGCTTGGTACATCCCCTGAAAATTTTCGAAAATTAATTTTCTCCTTAAAACCTCTGGAAATAGGAGAATGTCTTAGACGAAAACAAAGTTCCTCGGTTTTAAACACAGGGAGCCCACACAAGCGGGGTGTCTGGTCGTCTGTTCGAAATATAAAGAAATGTATGGGAGAATATTGAAGAGTCGTAATATCGTGAACTTATATCGAGGAATGTCTATGTTAAGGCTCAAAATAAATGTAAACCTACCTCAGTTGCTGTGTATTGTCGTTTCTGGTTCTAAATGGCGAATTTGAGCGATTTGATATGTTTTGCGTTGACAGTTATTTTACTGTATAAGAAAGAGGCAAGCTTATACCAGTAACACTTGAACCCGCATTGATGACCGCATACCCTCTGACGTGGCTGTCGCTCATCGGGCTGTGGCAAGTTTAGCATTGGTCTTGTTTCAACTATTCTTGAAAGACTTACTCGACGTTTCTAGGCGGTTGATCCTTGCCAAGGTAAACTCACCCATGCACTATAAACTTTCAGCTTGATTCCTATATCTACTAGCGGGGAATTTGTTTCTTAAAACCTGAATTGTTAATCCCCGTGGCTTAGTGCTAGAGCTTTTGTTCGGTCGTGATGAAGACATGTTCGTTATCGGTGCTCAAATTTATACTAATAACTCTATATTCACCAGATCTTTTATGTTGAATCGCTCATTCGTTACGATTTTGCCGGATTTGGCTGGAATCGCTTGACTACTAACCAGCTATGATTGTGTTTTGAATACCAAATCGTTTCAACTCGTGACTTGGGTTTCGGCATGCGCAAGCACGTTTAGATGAAGACATTGTTGTATTTTAGAATCATTTGCGAATTGGTGCACATGGCATTACTTGCTGTCTCTTTATTCAGCAGTTTGTGATGTTGTTTGCCTTTTTCGTTTCCACTTTGTCGAATTTGATTAGATTTGCTGGGTTACAAGCTGTGAAATGCGTCTTCAGAGCCGAATCGATTGAACTGCTTTTGTCAGCACAGGTAACCCAGGCTCTGTCACAGGCTCTTACACAGTGGATTATTATAGAGTTTGTATAGTTGTTTTAGTTGGACTTGCTTTTGAGCTCCGTAAACCTAGAGTTGTGTGAAATAATAAAAGAAATAAAGTCTTACCTTCATACATAATAGTCTGTGCTGTTCTTGTCGCGATTTGAGGCCGTTTCGCTGTGTTTTAGCTCAACGTCCTAGCACTACTACCAAGTAAAAGGGAAGGTAGGAAATCTGTGTCTCGCACACGTTGGCCAAAATCGCTCGAAAAACACACTTAAATACTTCCCCTTGAATCGAAACTTGGCAGCACGAAAGCCAAATAGTTGCCCTACGAGTTCATCAAAACAAATCCCACCATAGTTGGGTTGTCGAGCAACCAGACCAGCGAAAATCTCAAATTGACCGCCATTTCAACGCCGTTAGAATGCGCATCCGTCAAAACATGTGCAGTCAAAAGTTCGTTACGACGCGGTCAGCCTGGACACTAGCAAAACTAGTCCCAACGGGTAGCCCCACGATATGAATAATTAGTCAGCAATAAATACCAACCCACAAGTGGAGTGAATATTTTGCTTAATGGCTATTGTCAACTGAGGTCAATGTTTAGCAAAACATTTCTGACCAATCATTCATATCGTGAGGCTATGCACAAAGACCTTAACTACCAGAAGGCTTTTGATTGAGATCTCTCCTTATGCCACTTGGTCAAGTACCCTCCCCTAGATTGTGCCGGTGCTTACATCTTCTTCCATTTTCTTTTTAGCTTCTTCGTTTTAGTGCCTTGTTTCGGTTCGGTCCATTTTGGCATTCCAGGATCTTTACACCAACAATTTGAAATGGAATACCATCAAACCTCAGACTGCAGCCCTGCCGTTTCCTGCAAGTCGGCCCATTCAGATTGAATTTTGTGATTTTGTGGCTTTGATTCTTTCCTTTCTGGCCTGAATTAAAGAATAACGATGGTCGACAAACGTGATTTTTAAACTGTAAACTCGTGGAAAATAAAAATGAGGACACTTGCACAAAATGCTAACCATTGTTGGAAAATCCCCGTCTGTTTAAATATCGTGAAACGGGTAGAAGTGGCAATTTCATACGCTTTAATAGGCTCCTCTGCTCTTTTTTCGTCCTCTACGTATCCCGAATAAGGATCGAAAGCGACTGAGAATAGAGATGCCCACGATGTATGGGCTTTTTTTTCTCCCACCATTGTCCTTCTCAGAGAACAATTCTCACAGAAAATTTTAGATTTCGTGCCAAATGTTAACACCTGATCGTTAAAGTAGAACTTTACTAATAATTTTCCGAACTTTCTAAACTTTTTAAGCTGAAAGTCGAAAAAGCTGACATACAACTGTTTGAGACTCTAAGGACGGCAATAAGCACACTCTTGCTCGATTTTATTTAGGATTTTAAATTTTTATTTATTTATTACTATTTCTTTTAGAACCACAGCAGAGATCCGGTTCGGTTTCGGTCGATGTTAGATAGTACTTCAGTGGTGGCATGTCGACACTAAATGACATCGACCGAAACCAGCCTCAGCCAACTGAGTTCCTCGGAACGACCATAAGCCACGTAATTCGGGGGTAAACCAGAAAAAATGCCCATTTTTCAACCATTTTTCATGGCTAGGATTTAATTCAAAACTTAGGCAAACTATATATCCCTGGAAACCTTATGACTTGATGATCATGAAAAAAATATTTTTCGCTCCACATGTCAATTGTAATAGGATGCAATTCGTTTTATTGTGCCCCCTGCTGGGTTCTACCAAGGGTTACTTAATTAAGAAAAGATAACTCCTTCTGGAATGAATGAAAAAAAATGTTTTTAGTGTCAATTCAAAGAATACATGTTGCTTATTCTTATAAGCAGATGGATTTTTGATATGTTGAAAACATTTCAAATGGTGGTCGATTAAATTTCACATAGGAAATCGAAGTAATGTTTCACTTCATAACTTGGAGTATATAAATCATGTGGAAAATCGCTCTGTTCATAATACAAAACTTATCAAGAGGAACAAATGCTGAAAATTTCAGATCATTCGGATAAATTGTTCTCAAGATATCTTTTCTTGAAGACAAAATTATTGCGTAATGAAAAAATTGCCTTTAAACTTACAAATAGCAATCACACTTAGTTTTTTAAATTATGCAACCATTCTAGTGGCCCAAGTGTCCATATTTTGTCTACAGGAGTGTCTAAAAGTAATTCAAATGACTCCTGGTTCATATATTACTCCTTCTGCTTCTTGAAGGGCTTCCTACTAACGAGTCCTCAGAAGTTGCTCCCCTTGATGCTCTCTCTTTTCCTTCTACGTAGCCTGTAAATCAGACTTCATCAATCGTTTACTTTCTTTTGCATGTGCTGCCTCTCTGGTGCATACACCACCAAGGATAGATAGCCTCTCCATAATTTTTAGCCTACTACTGTCTTCCATGCTACAGCATGGAAGACAACTCAGTCGTTAATGTCATATTATTTCCCTCACTGGGTCACACTACTTGATGTTGGAAGTGGACTGGATTCCTCAGAGGAATTGCACTGAAGGGAAAACTGTGACATCAGCCCTGCTCTAGCACTTTTAGCCTCCTTAAGAGTTAAGTTGCCTAGAAAGACAAATCAAGTAAAAATTTTAAGATAAATCAGGCAATTTTATCATAAATAGAGTAAAGACCTCAAGTCAGAAATATACATTTTGTGATTTTTCACCCCATAATTATTGTTTACAGTGTATATGCACAAACCTAAAAATCTTTCTTGTACCTGATCCAAGATTTAATAGATAAATCAGTGAGATTCAGCAGGGAAAAACTGGAACCAAGGGCCGATATGGTATGGGAAATAAGTCATAATCGAGGACAGAGAACGACATAGACTTCAAAACATTTCTCACCTATCTCACACACGTGCGCGTTTGAGACCGCCGTGGATAAATTTTTCACGTCTGTTAATCTATATCCCTCGCTTTCCTTGGTATCAGAGCTGTCTGAAAGAAGCTCATCGGCATATTTCATTTTATAACATAACCAAAGTAAAGCGTGCGCTCTGATTGGTCAATTTAGCGTCCCCCATTTGCCCATGGGTGTACGCTGCTGACGTGAGCAAATGCAAAGACTATTTTTACGCGCGTGCTTGTTTTTTCTGGTCGCGTAAGATTTGTTAAATAAAAGGGAACTCTTTAGCTACAATGTATCAATGTTATGTTATAAAACAAATGGTAAACACCACAGCGTACACTATTGAGTTATGGATGCACTTGGGAGGTTTGCTAAGCACTCAAGAAGCTAGAGTCGCTCTCGGCTATCGCCTCGAGCGACTCTTACGCTTCTCTCGTGCTTAGCAACCTCCCGCATGCATCCATAACTCAATAGTGTACGCTGTGGTGTTTACCATTTGTTAATTCTCTCTGGAGGAACCAACAGTTTCTTTAGAGTCCGAGTTGCAAAATTTTTCCAATTATTGGAAAGCTGATTTTCATCCAGGGAACTGCTCAGAGTTGAGTGGGCGATTTCGCTCTTCAAACTCATCTTCCTGTTTTCGTCTTACAGAAAAATCTCTTTCTTTTCTTCCAGTAGACAGATCTACTTCTCTCTCCAGCCATTTTCGATAACTTTTCCTTTGATTTACTGCTCTATGTACGTTGAATATCACATTCGACTGAAACCCGGACTAGAAGGTCAGCATTAGATTCCATCCACCAAAACCACCTCGGTCGAGAGGGACTGAGGTGGAATACTTAGCAACTTGCAAATCATAACGGAAGATTCTCGGAAATCCGCGCGGACACATAGCCGAACACCCGAAGAACAAACAGAAACAATGTGGCGGGAATTTTAAAGCGTGAACAATTTGCACGATGATAGAGATGCAGATAATTTTGCACACGTAAATTCTGTTGATGAGGCGTATAAACTCATTGCGGAATTCGAAACAGAATCGACGACGAAGTTTTCTTGCTTTAAGGCTGACAAAGGTTTCGGAAACACTGGTATGCCCATATATACTTGAAAGCGTTACGTCTTGCTAGCTTGTATCACTCTTGTCCTTGCACTACTGATCCTATCTTCCATCACAATTTAACAACAGATCACTCGAACAGAAGTCACAAAATACTCTGGGAAGATCCACGAGACATTAAAGGTGCAAAAAATTCCTATTAATGGTGTGCCTTTCATAATTTTGGGAAGGAAAGTGTTCGATTGTCAACACGGCAGAGATGGAAAAGCTGGAGAGAAAAGGAAACGAAAAGACGCAGAAGTAAAAGAAATATTGCACTGTACATACACACATTTTTCGCATCCGCGACATTGGTGCTACTACTGTCACCTCTGGCTTTTGAACCCGAAAGGTCGGATACACATCGATCACTGGGTCATATGACATTGATCTCAGAATACTTTTATCACAAACACGATAACACTTCAATCTCGATCGGCTAAATAAGATGGTTTAAGACTTACCAATTATAAAAACCTTTTACTGACGTATGCTGCTGACGAAAGAGAAAATAAACAAAATTCTACGCTTTTTTATTTCTATCCAGCTGTCTTATGTCGGCTCCTTATCTTTCAAGGCATCACGCAATGACACTACTGTTTCTTCCCTTTCCAAAAAATATATAGCTTGAGAAATGCACTATCACTCATCTTACGCTGATATACTTATCTTTTACAGAAGGCTGGTCACAAAGATTTCGTGTTCAAGAAAAGAAGATTTCTCGTTCAAGACACGCGGAAGTTTAACTGCAAAGTACAAATAAAAATGCAAGAAATTTTATGCAGAGCACAAGGTAGTTCCCTCATGTCTTGACAGAACGAATTCGGTTTAATAAATCCGATAAGGGCTATCACTGTCCAAAATTCATGTTAAATAGTCACCGGCTTATTGACTGGAACGAAAGATGGTCTCGTTTTTAATTATTCAAGACACTTCGAGCTTCCTTATGTTTTTTCTCTGTGTCTGGGACGTTAGTGTGGTCAAACAAAGCTAACACACTGCCAGCACCAAGTTGTCTTTTCATCTACATAAACGCCGTGAATCAATTTTAAACCTGACAGAAAAGTTGAGTTGAAGCAGCGGGAAAAGCTTATTTGTGCACTGCATCAGAGGCATTCAGGGTACTGTTACAAGGCATCCATTTTTTCCCTTCAAATGTATGATTTTTCGTCTTTCATATTCAAGAAGACAGCAAAAAGAGATGGGAGACTGCGTCTAGAAATTTGCGAAAAGCTTTACATGGGATCACTAAGAACGAAAGAAGGATTTACATTGAACTAACTCTCATTACAGACCATCAGAATCACTTTTTTGGCGAGGTAACTTAGTGTTCAACACGAATTAATGCAACGGTCAATGAAAAAAAGTACGCGGCGGGCAAGCCGGTCAAAGTATGGCATAAAAGTGCCTGTAAATTTTTTGCCATGATTTCGTTTTCTCTGCTGTTGTTAAAGTACAATTTCAAACATTGACACAGTACAAAAAAATGGCAAAGGAGTAAATAACGTATAGGTGTGTATTACTAGGGCGTTCCCACTTGAAATAGCGAGCATTTTCACAGTTCGAGTTTTTTATTTCTATAGGTCGCTGGAATATCTCAACCCCTTGATGAGAAGATCATCAAGAGGATCGACGCGCTCGTCGCGGAGGGAGTTAAGGAAATATATGAAAAGAGACGGCATTTGAAAATCTTTGTGAAAGAGGTCTTGTTTGAAGGTGATCAGCACAAGACAAAAACCGACGATACTTCCCTCAGACATCTGACCTGCGCACGCACATGTATCGAGCTACGGTTAAAAACCGCATGTCAAGAATTGACCAAGCAAACGTCCACATAAAGACAGATAAGTAGAGAAAAGTTTACAACGCTGATTCCTTTTCCTTTTGTCCCCACTCAGAACAAGTAAACACGCCTATGGAGGTTCCAGTCTGGTCTGAAAATAAAAAAGAAGAAGGTGATCACTGCAAAATGAAGCATTAGGGTTCTTATTTATAGCGTATTGTTTATGGTATATCTGTGATCTTTGCCCCGCCTTGACGAGACATCCCTTCATTTTACCATAACGCTATCTTTTGTTGTTGTTGTTATGGATGAGTTGGATGAGGAAGTACGTCTCACTCAAGAGGGGGGAGAACAAGAGTGGGCAATCAACTCAAAGAGGAAATGGCAATGCCAAAAATGTAAAGATCACAGAATATTAAAACTTCAAAACAGCTTGGTTTAAAAATCAAGAAATTATTGTTACGAGTAGCAGCCAGTTATTGTTAGAGTTTTATCAAGTCCATTACATTATTAAATTCAGAATTACTTTGTTTTGAGAGAAGGAAATTGAGGAGCTGTAATATACTTATCATCATGGCAGGACCACATAGTAAAATTTGTTTATAGAGACTTTTGGAGGAGAGGGGGAAGACTTGTGACAAGCTGGCTGACATATACATGAACTTTACCAAATGGGTCAAGTGCTCAGTATTTCAATCAGCTATGGCTCAAATTAAACTCTGCTTTAGCTTCAAGTTTAATCCTTTGCGGCCTTTCTCTGTGTTTATTTTTCAAGATATGTTACACAAAAGAACACAAAAATAATAATTAATGCTTTTGAATATTAGGAGCCTGGTTTAAGCAAGAAATCAAAGTTAATAAATGGGTAATAAAGTTAATTTGATCTTCCAATGTTCTTTAATTTTAACCACTAATAAAATTTGCCATTTAAATTTATCCCCGCCATTGTT
Source organism: Stylophora pistillata (assembly GCF_964205215.1). Lineage (NCBI taxonomy): Eukaryota > Metazoa > Cnidaria > Anthozoa > Scleractinia > Pocilloporidae > Stylophora > Stylophora pistillata. The sequence continues at coordinate 25,498,117 of NC_142525.1, read as the reverse complement.
TTGGATGTTGTATGCGAAAAAAAAAAACAAACAATCAAACAAATAAGATTCAGCAACAACTGTCTTATATTGTGGTAAATAATTTATCACAAAATACAGGGCATATTATGATTTGATTTACCAAAGTGGCAATTAGGCCTTTCACTGCCTATCCAGAAATTAAAAGGGGAAATAATTTGTAAAATGCCATGTGAAATAGGTTACTTGAAATCAATGTGAAAGATTTGTAAGATATTCAGATCCCTGATAACAATTACTGATGTGCTGATTTGTAGTATTTAAAGGTAATAATTTTAGAGGAAGTAGAGGAAGAAACTTCTGGATATCGAATTTTGTTGCAAACATCTGTTAAATCAGTTAAAACTCCCTCTTATCATATTTCAAGAGTACATGATTGCCGCACCAAAACCTTTTGTATTCTACATTGAACATCATGCGATGATTATGGTTTTAATAATAAAAGCTGCTGACTTAAGAACTTTGCAAAAATATCTGTGTACAAAGAAATAAATTGTGGTTATTTACTCCAGTAGCAGTTCAAACCATTCCTCTTTAATGGAAGTAACAGAAATTGTCATGGTAGTTTTGGTGGATGGAGAGAGAAACATCCACCAAAACCACTTTAACCTAATTTCATGTCTTATGATTTAATTATGAACGTTTGGTCAGCAATTGTGCATTATAAGAAATAATTAGCCAGAACGTAAACTGCTAATGTTTTGTGGAATATAATTCTTTTGCTTCATTGAAGGTCTAATATTGGCCACACACAAAATTCAAAAAGTACTGTTGTTGGTTTTGATCACTGTTTTGGTGGATGTCCACGCCTGAGATCCACCAAAACTACCAAATACCTTGGCACCTTTTGAATATCGGAAGTTTCTGCCTAAAATTGCGCGAAACGTTTTATAATACTACCATCAAACAATAAATTAGTACTTACCATTTCTCGGGTGTAAAGTTTCGACGCAATTATCCAAACAAATATTCCACTCAAGTCATCGGGATGAATCGGCATGTTTTCGTAGCTTCGTAACTATCTATAAGGTATGGGTCGCACTAGGGCAAAGTTTTCAACTTTGCCGGCAAAAAAAACACATAAAATTTGAAACCGCAACCGGAAAGCAAACTTTTGGTTTCAACTATCAGGGTCGTACTTGGTGAAAAAAATGTCAGTGACGACACTTTGATAAACCAGACACACGTTTATTGACGTGCTATGGGGAGAGAGCAGTGAGCTGAAAAAGGAAAACAAAAAAAAAAAAATGCGTCCCGTTGAAGCATTGTTAATAACGATCACGGTGATGTTTATTCTTCTTATTCAGTTAAATCACGAGCACTTTTTTGTCTTTCGTATGACCTATGGAAGATGGGTTAACGCCTGTTTAACTGTTTTGACTGGCGCTATGATGAGAGCGAGAAATCGACGTCAGCGAAGATTACTTCGAGCGCCATATGCCTGGTCAGTTCCGCGACCAGTCGAGTCGTTTGCTGTTTACTGACAAGCGATGACAGCTACCGCTGTGATTGCTATTGTTTAGCCCGAGTTTTCCGAAAGCTACCTGCCCCACCCAAGCACTATGGCGTCTTTGATGTTTTGGCCTGTTTTCAAAGTTTTTGCGAACTGGAAAAGTTAGGGTCGCATTAGGCAATGTGCCCCGATGACAGATTTTTACACCAAAGTGACCACATTCACACCAAACTTTACCAAGTGCGACCCATGCTTAACTATAATACATCATGAGGTGTCCATCATTCCATCTCAGTCCCTCTCGACCGAGGTGGTTTTGGTGGATGGAATCTAACGCTGACCGGACTAGAACTAATTCTAATTCTATCATATAATCGTTTTGTACCAGAAAAACTTTCCAAATAAGACTAAATAAAGTGTATCTCGTTAACTCTTGCCCTTTTGGCTTGGTTGCCAGAACACCAAGGCAAAAACAACTGATAAATTTTGAACAATGCTATTCTCGTTACCATGGTAACCAAGCCATTAGCCAGAGCGGGAATTTTAAAATCGTCTAAAGACCCATTTCCATCCGAGATCCTTTGTAGTCGTTTGTTTTTGTTTTGGAATCGCGCTATTGTTAAATGGCGAACTCTGATAGTCATTCACAAACACTGTTAAAAAGAAATACAAAGATTTGGCGAAGAACACAGTAAACAAATTTGCAGCTAAATATTTGAGACTGAGAAATCATAAATCGAGTCTGTGTATAACACTTGTGCAAAGCTTACTTGATGTTGAAGGAAATTGTTCGGCATCAACACTAAATAAAATATAAACAAATAACCAATATTGGCCAAAACGGATTTACTTTACGCATTTCAATTATAGAATAATGACTTGTACAAATGAGATCGCTTATATACATATCTCAGGATCTCAAGTAAAAATCAGTCAAATAAATATTCTCACCTCGAAAAAATCTCCCCGGAGTCTCTAGTTCCATCGTAGGAACAATGCAATAATATTTCTGCAAAAGGACTGTCTGTAGTGTTACCGAAACCCATTGTTGTTTTCCTTGCCCTCCATAAATCATACACAGACTCTCGAAGTCGAATAACCTTTGCCGAGCCGGGCAGACTCGGCCTTCCTCTAGACCGCTTCTTCGGCGCCATCAACTTTTCAAATGACGTTTTTCACCGTCATACATGTAAGAATTAAAAACTATTTACTGATATGGATACTACGATAGTTTGTTGTTCGCACATGATTGAAGATGGAATTTTGAAAGCCCTAATTAGTAAGATGGAAGAAGATATCAAAGCGATTCCGCAACTACGAGGAAAATAGCGTATTTTTCATATATGAAAAATGATCTGGGCGCGCAGGGCATCTCGGTTGGAAATGGGCCTTTAAAAAGGTAAAAATAATGAAAATAAATGGAAAATCATTTTTCCATAGTATAATTAAATACCCAAAGCTACAAGTTCTAAGGAAAACAAAAAACTGAGTTTTGGAGCAAATTTCAGGTTAACCCCCGCCTTAACAGTTTTTCGTAATGTAAACTGCTAATGTCAAAAATTGACCGTTTTTAAACTCAAATCAACATTCTCGCAGCGATCGATCAAATGAGCAGAAGTCGAGGGTTCATTTTGTAAGACGCCGCTGACATATCGATGACTCATCTGGTTTAGGTCGATGTTATCTAGTGCCTTCCGCTTGCTAGGTAGTCTCCCTTGCAGCCCTTTCCGGCGTCGTCATGCAGGCGAAAACTCTCCCACCAACGTGGGGGAGGGAGGGCTGCAAGAGAGACTACTTGCTGGGCTACACTTTGTATTAGTGACGTTTACACAGATAAAACACCTTTCATCTCGACCAATCAGAAGTATTACTCCCTTTGTGAAGATGTAGTCTCATCGTCCGGGTGAGCGTAGTCCTGAGAAGGACTGTTGTCGGTGGTAGTGACTGACGTTTCGACAACCTGTGCGGAAGTCATCATCAGAGTCAAGTGAATGATTGTTGTCAGTAGAATGTTCTTATTCCAGTTCGTGTGAAATGATCGGTTGGTTTTGCCGTGATGTTATTGGCTGTAAGACTCAAGTGACGTAAGTCGGTCGTGATTGGTCTGTTTCGATCTGTCGGTAAAGTTAGGTCATTCTTTTTCGGTTGTTTGTGATGTTTATCTCGTGAATGAGTCGTTTGTATGGAGCAGGTAGTTGTTGACATCTGTTTAGGGGAGTCTGTTCTAAGTTAGTAAACCAGCTTTCCAGAGTCATTCGTTGAAAATAATCAGTGCTGTAGGTTAGGCATTGCGCAGAGTCCCAGTCAATGTTGTGGTTGGTAAGTCGATGGTGTTCAGCAATGTGATTGCTGACATCATCTTTCCTCGTCGCCCGTCTGTGTTCAGTCAGTCTTGTTGTGAGGTTTCTGCCAGTCTCACCGATGTAGGAGGCTTGGCAGTCGGAACAATTGATCTTATAAATCGTTCCCTGTCTGTTCCTCGGTTCGTCTTTGTCTTTAACGTTGGTTAGTAACTGACGTAGTGTGATAATGGGTTTGTGAGCGACGCGGATATTGAAGGGTAGTGAGATGCGCGAGATGTTCTCAGACATACCCTTTATGTACGGTATGGTTGCTGTAGTCGTAGGGGTTGCGGTGTCGTTTGTTTCGGTAGTGGTAGTGGGTCGGTGAGTGTTTCGTCGGATAAAGTCGTTGTTGTAGTTGTTCTTCGTACAAACACGGTGAAGCTATTTGTTCTCGTCGGATAAGCTGTCTGTCGAGTCGCATACTAGTTGTGCGCGTCGTGTTAGAGTTCTGATAGTTGTGGCTTTGTGCGATGTAGGGTTGTAGAATGACTCGTCTAGTAATCATTATCTCATTGTTTTAGTATAATTACACTAGGATCAATTTCAAGTATAACAGTAGCAGTCTTGACAAACACCTTTTGGCAAGCATGTTGCCAAGCCAGTCAGACTGCAGGATGTATGATGACTGTGTGTTGTCTAAGCAATCAGATTGCAGGATTTAGGATACCTGTGCTGGTAGATTCATGACAAATTTTGATAACTAATAAAATAAGTAAAAGCCTTTTTAGTAGGTTTCGTTCAAAAGTTGTCTTAGAAATCCCCCCAGCCAACTATAATTCAGATATGGTCAGGCTGACACTGTAAAAAGTTTGAAGTTTCACGGCCGTTTTAAGTCTTTCTCCCAACTGAAAAGGCTATGAGCCAACATGGCAGCATTCAAATGTGTCTCATAAGCTTAATATCTTACCTTAAGTATTGAAAGAGCATTTCTTCGTTGCCTCCCAACTTAAAAGCTTTCCCAAAAATACTCGAGATTTCTTTGGCAACTGTGCTCTTGTTCCAGGTAGTATTCAGGCTCACTTTGCCGATCAGACCTAACTCTGCCAATTGAGCCCTTCGCCCTCCTCGTAGAATGGCAAATATATCACCCTCTTCATATGGAACGCATACGACATCTTTGGTAACAATTTTCGACTTCCCTTGCATCTTTCTTTTTGAAGAACCTCGCATTCACTTAGGTACTTGTAAATACTGTCGAGAATTTTCCTCCTTCCTTTCACAACCTGGCCTCGAGGGGTGATAAAAGGAAGATGGGAGCTGAATGCTGGCTGGTGATTGTTCAACAGAAAGTAATTTCTCTTCGTCCTAAAAGTAATTACATTCTCTCAATATTGCAGACAAAAATTACCTCAATCTCCCAATTAAAGAGTTATGTTTCAGGCTAGGAAAATATATCCCCACCATCTAACAGTCACGAAAATATTTCCCGAATGCAAATATAGTCTGACAAGCATCGAGTTCGTCTGTATGCCTAGCAGGTATCAATCCCTGAAAAGACATTTCAACATTTCGGAAGACAACACACCGCCAGTTATCTGCCTTGAGACGTACCTGTTGCTAAGAATTTCTAAGTGCATTGCACGCTGCAGCAGAAATTCTGGCCACCATATTATCGTTGGAAGCCATGTTAAAAGAGATCGACGCATACAATGCACTGTAGGAAATGAGCTGGAAAACAGGCCACGTGGTTGTTATGTGTCCATACCAAATTAGGTAAATAACCAATTTTGCGCAAAATAACCAATTTTCCATTTTGGTTATTTAGCAAATAACCAATTTTCAGTTTTAGTTATTTAGCAAATAACCAATTTTCAGTTTTGGTTATTTAGCAAATAACCAATTTTCAGTTTTGGCTATTTACAAATAACCAATTTTCAGTTTTGGTTATTTAGTAAATAACCAATTTTCAATTTTGGTTATTTACAAATAACCAATTTTGAGTTTTGGTTATTTAGCAAATAACTAATTTTCAGTTTTGGTTATTTACAAATAACCAATTTTCAGTTTTGGTTATTTAGCAAATAACCACTTTACAATTTTGGTTATTTAGCAAATAACCACATTTATGTTTTGGTTATTTACTAAATAACCAATGTCTCGTTTGGTTATTTATAAATAACCAAACGAGAGTTTGGTTATTTATAAATAACCAAACTGTGTTGGAAATCCCAGCACAGCAACACTAGTCACTCGCGTAGTTTTTTTTTTCTATCTTTATTCTAGTCGTTACACGCTTCGTATCGCGTCGATCTTAGCCTATTCTTTTTACAAACCCACAATATCGTAAAGACCACCCTTGGTTTCGCGTTGCGAGGTTACAAGGCTGACGTCACTTTTCCAATACCCTTCCCCCATTTGTCTCGGAGAGCAAATGTCTGTCGAGAAATGAACCTTATCCCTTAAATTTAAATGAACGAATCTATCATCTAGAATTCTCAATCGATTTCCTAATCACAGTAATCATTGATCAATCAGTAGCCATAGTGGCAGATGTTCAGTTCATAAGTAGAATGTTCAAGCATCCAATCCGCTGTTATCATCCAATCTGTTTCGGTTTGGTTCACAGTTCAATCCCTTTCCTCATCGTGAGCAAGATCCTCCATACGCAATCTTGCTGCGACGGCTGCATCACGGGAAGGCCTAAACGCTGGCGCCTCAATGCGCAACTCGGTCGTTGAAGGTCTGTCACCGTCTCCCGGTCGATCACATGACAGTTCTAACGGATACAGCTGCTGTACTGCTCGCTCAAGATGTGAGGTCCCTGTGCGCAACTTTGCTGCCCGGACAACACCATCACGCCCTTTGATTAGTTCCGCGACAATCCCGACCTTCCATTTCCCGCGATTCTTGTCGTCCGACTTGATCAGCACGACCTCGCCCACACTAGGATTGTGTGGCTTTCCAGGATTCTTTAGACGATGGCGTTCGCGCAGCCCCTTTACGTACTCCCCCGTCCATCGTTTCCAGATGGCCTCCTTGCATCGTCTGAGATACTTTGCTCGCTTGCGTAATTCACCGTCTTCTATGGGTGTGGTTCCAGCTCGAGTAGTGCATTTGGTTGACCATACAACAGGGAGTGGGGGGTGAAGATCGGTAGCTGCACATCGTCCTCCACGTAACTTAAAGGTCGGTTGTTGACTGCAACCTCTACGTCTAGTATAACCTCCTCTAACTCGGTCCACGTTAGGAACCCGTTTCCAATGGTCTTCTGTAGACTTCTCTTCACCAATCCAACCATTCTCTCGAACTGCCCTCCCCACCAGGGTGCTCTGCTTAGGTTGAATTGCCACTTGATTTCCTGACGGGAGAGGAATTCGTTGAGGCGTTCATCAGTCATCACTTATTTCAGCCACTTAGCTGCCGCCACGAAGGTACTCCCGTTGTCTGAGTAAATCTTCTCTGGTCGGCCACGTCGGGCGATAAACCGTTTCAGGCATCGAAGGAATTCTCCCGTTTCTAGGCTGGGTAGTAGCTCAAGGTAAATACCTCTGGTCAGGCTACAGGCGTAAAGCGCTATGTAAGCTTTGCCTTCATGATTCCTCCCCTTTCTATACTTCAGTGGTCCGGCGAAATCCACTCCGACTACTTGGAACGCATTTTCTCCTTAGGTACGATCCCTTGGTAGCTGTCCTGGTGGCGGAACCGCGAACGCTTTGGCGCGGAACCGCTTGCTACCGTTACAGGCTTTAACGACTCTTTTTGCAAGGCGTCGCAACCTGAGAACCCAGTACCTTTCACGAATCTTTGCCATTGTGAGGCTCACTCCCCCGTGGAGTGTCCCGATATGCACGTCTGCAACCATCTTCTCCACGAACGGATGAGACTCAGGCAAGTAAATGGGATAGTCTCCCTGAATCCTCCCTCGGCATTCCAGTAGCCCGTCTGTGTTTTCTTGTAGGTTCAGCTGTACACAATGATCTTCGAACTGCTCGTCTCTCTTCAAATTCACCTGTGCTCGCTTTAGCCACAGGTGTCGCTGCATCTCGATCTCCTGTCGTGAGTGGTCTCTTAGATCTTCTCGTCTTTTCGCTCCGTAGGTTATGCATGAAATGTGTCACCCACGCACAAACCCTTAGGATTTTCCATAAGTTGAACTTGACCAGCAAGGCGTCTAGGATGTCTGTCTTAGCTTGTGCTACAGTGAATACTTCCCGTATCACTTTTGCTTCCGCCTGACTGTCTGGTGTGGCCGTTGTCTTAAGATCGGCTGGCCATCGCTCTCGGTCTAGTAGCCACTCAGGCCCTCTCCACCAGAGCTCTTCGTTTTCCACGCTTCCGCTCCGACTGCCAAGGTCAGCTGGGTTGTCTTTTGTACCCACATGGCGCCAGTTTACTTCTTGATGTTGCTGAATTTTCAGCACTCGATTGCTTACGAACTGCTTGTAGCTCCCTGCTCCCCTGATCCAATGTAACGCAACGCTGCTGTCCAACCAGCAGAACATATTTCCAACTGGGAAACCCTCTAATGCTTCCTTAACGTTCACAATGAGATTGGTCGCCATGTGACCTGAGACCAACTCGAGGCGGGGGATGGTGAGGCCTTGCTTCGCCAGTCTAGCTTTGGCTGCTATCAGCCCCACACTATCACCGGATGGTTGAGATATGACACCGTACACTGCCGCATAAACGCCTTGTCCGCTTGCGTCGCCGAAACAATGTAGCTCAATGTTGCTGATCTCTTCAAAGTGTTGAGGTATGGCTCTGGGTACGGAAATGCTCACTGGTAGCTGTGCTTCCCATCTTGACCACTTGGTTCCCAGTTGACCAGGAAGTTGAGCGTCCCATCCGACTCTCAAATCACATGCGTCTCGGTATAGTAGTTTTCCACTCAATGTCATAGGCGCTGCGAGCCCTAACGGGTCATACACTCTTGCTATCTTCGTTAGTATCCCTCTCTTTGTCACTTGGGTGCGGTCAGTTGGGAAATTTATTTCAATGGTATCTTGTCACTTGTTCCATGGAAGCCCGAGAATAGATCCCCCTCCTTCTTGAGGTGCACCCAACTGTTCTTTCGCAAATGTAGTATCTTCGCTAAGAGACTCACCAGGGGACTCCGCTGCCGGAACATTTGAATGCCACTTGTGCAACTTGAATGAAGCTTGGTTAAAGATATGGGTAACGTCTGCTTTTACTTCACGGGCAGCTTTTACGGTGGGTCCGCCGCTGATAAAGTCATCGACGTATAGACTCTTCTCTATTTCCCTCACCAGGTCCGGATTCTCGGTACGACAGGCTTCCAGGTGTTGTTTGATAACTCCCCCGAGAAGAAACGGGGATGGCGTCAAACCAAACAGAGCTCTCGTGAATCTCAGTATTTCCACTCGTCTGGATTGCAAGTCCGTGATCCAGTGGAATCTCATGGCATCCCTGTCTTCTTCCCGTATTCGTACTTGTAAGAACGCTCGCTCGATATCACCTGTTAACGCGACTGGATGGAAACGTGCACGGACAAGAACAGCCCAAAGCTTGTTCTGCAACGGAGGTCCCGCGTGAAGGCACTCGTTGAGAGAAGGAGCCTTCTCTGAAGCTCGGGCTGAGGCGTCGTACACGATTCGAAGTTTGGCACTCTCTGCAGCCTCTCTCACCACTGCTTTATGTAGAATATAGAACTCCTTTCCCACTGGTGGGCCTGACACTCGCTCCACTATTCCCTCGTTAAGCTGGTCTTTGATTATGGCGTCATACTTCTGGAGTATTCCGTTCTTCTCCAGTTTCCGAATGGTACTTTCCAATCGCTTCAAACTTCCCGCTCTGTGGTTGGGCAGTGGAGGGTGGTTTCCTTTCCAGGGTAGCCCCGTCTGGTACCACCCCTCTCGGCTTGGTGTTAATTGTTCCTTGAATTCTTCATAAACATCTGCTTGATCTCCGCTTGGTGTGTCACGCAATCCTAAAACTTCTAAATTGCATAGCTGTTCGTAATCTGCCGCTGTCGTCTGTGTCAAGAACATATTAGAGAGGTCAACTTCTTTACCTGGTGACATAATTGTCCATCCGAACTTTGTTAGCTCTGCAACAGGTTCGCCGGGACGTCCGATCTTTGGTATGGTTTCTGTCTTTATTTTCGCGTACTCGCTCGCACCCAGGATAATGTGGACTGGTAGCTCAGGCTTCTCGTCTCTGTCGTCCATGTATACCCCATATTTCTCCAGTATCTCAGCATATCCTGGGTTGTCAAGTGATAGCAATGTACTACGGTCCACTCTGGTGACTTCTGTTTCCAATCGGAATTTTCCATCAAGACTGCCAATCGTCACGCTATGAACTCCGATGACCTTGTTTGTTGACCCAAGCATCATCTCTATGCGCTTGAATTCTTCTCGTAGCGGTTTTTTTCCCAGGTGTTCAAGGATAGCTGACGACGCGTATGAGCTGCCTGGCCCAGTGTCTAGGAGTGCGCGACACTTGATTCCATTTACTTCTACGACAACAACGGGATACATGACTCTCTCTGTTCCTCTGTTTTGTGCCGTCATAAATTTTCCCCTCGTTGTGTGACTGCTTGGTGGGTGATCACATATTCACGTGTTATGTCTGCGTTGACAGTTATGACACCCGCGGCTTCTACAGCTGTCTGCTCTGTGTTTGTCACTTGTACAATTAAAACACAACTGTTTTTGGCTCAAAATTCCTTTGCGGTCTCCGACCGCGACAACTTTGGTGCAATTAGCGGATGTGTGATTCGTGTCAACGCAATAGACGCACCCGCGCATCTGTCTTTCGTTTGCTTGTTGTTGGACCTGATAAGACCTTCCGCGTGGCGGCGGGACGCGTGCATTCCAGTCGTTGCGATCATTCTTCCTCTTGGACACACTCGCACCATCGCTTTCCTCTCTTTCTGAATTTATGTCTCTCCAACTTTTAATTGCCTGAATCAGTTTAGCGAAATCCCAGTCTCGCCAATCTTCGTGTCCCCGGACTAAGTCTCCCTTTATTCCTTTCAGTTTGTCTAACACCGCCCTCACATTTCCGGAGACTTCACGTAACTTCCCGAGCGTCTCTAAGCTTTGTACATTGAACAGAAGCTTTTTGTAAAACTCATTAATTTCTTTTGGACTGGCGCTTCTGATGGTAGGCAAACCCATGATATTGTTTACATATGCGTTTACAATTTCTGACGTTTTCCCGTACTCCGATTTTAGGATGGCCTTCGCCCTTTCGTACCCCTCAAGATTGAACGGGAGTCCATCTATGTCCGCTCGTACCTTTGTAACAAGGAGTTCCTTTAGATAAGCGAACTTTGTCACTGCTGACAGATCTGTCGTGTCTATTTCCGCGGAAAATTTGTTCCAAAAAGAGAGCCATTGTTCGAAGGACCCATCAAACTTCGTTATTGATAGCTTTGGCAGCTTTGCGTGCCTTCCCGAATCGCCTGATAACCCTTTCCCTTTTTCGCTACCTAATTCTTCTGATTTTTTTTCGTAATCAAGCTTCATTTCCCATTGCGCCTTTTCAAACGCGAGTTGCTCCTCTCTCTCCTTAGCGACTGTCTCTTTCTCACTCTCTTTTTCGGCCATTTGCGATTTTTTCTTCACCTCCCCCAAACACTTCCCAAGGTATTCGATCTCCGCGTCTACGCCCTCAATAACTTTGTCTATTTCATTGCTCCATGCACATACCTCGTCCATTTGCTCACCCTTTGCAATCTTCTTCTCCTCGATCTTTAATTTGATCTCGTCCGCTTCTTTTGCTAAACACACCAACGCGTCACGGTGTCTCCCAATAGTTGTCGCGTTTGCCTTGTCCACAATGCCCTTTCCCTTTTATTGCTTGTACGCCAAAAGATTGAGTTTTGCGTCCAAATCCTTCTTAAGTGCCTCCAGTTCCATGTCTCGATCTCAGTCCCGTCGGAGGTGCCAGTTAGTGTTGGACATCCCAGTACAGCAACACTAGTCACTCCCGTAGTGTTTTTTTCCTATCTTTATTCTAGTCGTTACACGCTTCGTATCGCGTCGATCTTAGCCTATTCACTTTACAAACCCACAATATCGTAAAGAATACCCTTGGTTTCGCGTTGCGAGGTTACAAGGCTGACGTCATTTTCCCGACAACTGCACTGTGGTTATTTACATATAACCATACTTGTTTTGGTTATATACAAATAACCACTCTAAATAATAAAAATACATTTGGCGCCCCATACCATACACTTGGTTTGTTTGTATACTACAATGAGATGAAACAGGGTTAGCCTCGTTTTCACGCCTGACAGTATCTGCAAACATTCGAACAGCGGTTATCAGCAGAGAACGCGAAACTGGTGTATTTGGATGGTAAAGAGCAACACGATCTCGTCCCCGAATGAAGGATTATCATAACTTCTCAGATGTGACAAAATGAAGTATAATCATTCAACATCGAGATGACCGTGAGTCCAACGGTAGACTGGAGATACTAAGGTAGCGGAAGTCACAAAGTAAAAAATGGCGGCGAAGAAGGCGTCCAAGAACAAAGATGATCTCGTTGCTCTGCTACAAGAAGCAACAAGTTTGCTCGGAGAAAAAGAAATATCACGGAAGAGGAAAAAAGGCCGGAGTGATATGGAATTTTATAGGGACTCCACCACTGGTTTGAGGAAATACAAGCACAAGTATCGGCCACGCGAAAAAAAGGTGACGAATACGTCGCTCTGCGGTGCAACAGAAGAAGGTGAATTTACGATATTTTTATCTTTTGCAACACGATATCCGCCTAAAATTAGCGAATAAAGTTAATTGTCAAAACGCCTTAAATTTACTAGAATGATTAATCCAATGTTCCAAACAAGTTGCTGGCCATGTTGCCAGAACAAAGCTCATGCAAGTTTTATTTGACCCAAACCTTATAGATTGCGATCCGAGTTTGATTTGGGAGATGATGATGTACAACCTACATGTCATGAGATGTCACCACCATCAATTGTCAAGCGTAAGTTTTGTTTGGGACAGAATGTACTTTTATCCAAACACCTGCAATACAACTGTTTTTCACAACATCCCACTTTAATGTAGATCAACCACTTTAATGAGATCAATCGTTTCTCATGCAAAGGTAATGATAAATTGCTAATAATGACTGGAAAAAACTGGGGTCCCTGTGCTCATTAGTGAGCTGTAGCCTTTTATCCCCCTATAGATCTTAATATCAAGGCAAATCTACTATATTTTCAATGTGTACATGCACGAGCATGCGCGAATGATGCTATCAACTATCCACAGTAAGGGTTGCACAAAATGTGAGGAATCACCTTATAAGCTTATAAGCTTATTTAATAAGGCATTCGTGGGACAACTTGATTTAATGAAGTAAGTGGGGAGTGTAAAGAAAGAGAGTTTATTTTTTATAGGGTTGTACATTTCATTTTCCATGTTGCCAGGTCTCAATCTTTGTTAGAAAGAAAGCAGGTGAAATCACAGACTAACTGGAATTTAAAAGAAGGGGTGCTAAATTATTTTAAAAGATTATGGTCATGAATAGAAGAGTTGGAATGTACCAGTATCTATTGATGCACATTGTGACTAAATATTATATTTGTTTCATAGAACATGACCTCGAAGCTGCACTTGCAAAGTGTTAAGAGGTTCTTTCCACATTTCAAATTGCATCTTCCAAAAATTGGGAAACACGGATGTCTAATATGACCTCTAGTTGGGACAACATCAGGAAGCAGCAAATAGAGGCAGTCCTTAGCTGTGAGGGTCTCCCCTCCAGAAATTTGCAGCATTTGTTTGGAAGGCAAAGTCTGTATACGATGTATGGAGTGCCCAAAACAGTTTATGTGCCATTCATGCAGTGAAAAGGTTCATAAGTCTTTGCCTTTTCATAACAGAGATACATATGTAAATGGGTACTTTCATGCTATTCCCCCAACTGTTCGAGTTGATGGAAAAGGTTATCACCAAATAATAGGTAATCTCACAATTAATATACAGTGTCCGTTTTTTTAAATTATTATTTTCACTTCATATGCTTAATTATACATTTTTTTTAAACCACCATATTCAAATTGAACTTAGCATAAGCAAGTAAAGATGGATGGAGACTCATCCAACATGTATTAATTAGCTTTAAAGTCATAAGGGGTTTCCTAGAGAAATTTATGATGATGATGATTATGATATATCATAATACAAAACAACATTTTTAATGTGGCTTTACTTCTCTCTTTTCCTTAGATAAGTCTTTTCCAGTCCCTAATATACCAGATCAATGTTGAAGTTGTAAAGAGGCTGGAGTCATAGAACAAGTTCCATCTTCTGGTTTCTTGATAATAGTTAATGAAAAAGGTAATAGTGTCTGTTTGCTTAAACTGTCCTGGATTTTTAGTTATTTCCTGTATCTAATTATTAAGTGAATTAATAAAAGTAATATGGCTTGCTCTTTATCTCAAATGACTTTTTGATATGTCCTTTTATGGTAATCAATTAGATTGTAATGCATCATAAGAAGAGATTCATTTTATTAAAATTTTAATTAGTTTCACCTTAATTTATTACCTATAGTTATGGGAATTCCTAGTTGAAGCCATTTTACTGCACTTTAATGTTACCATTATTCATGAAGTGAATAATTTCTTTTTCAGGACGATACGATTTGAACAAAGTCATAATCCAGTGTTCCAATTGCAACAGTATCATTCTATCCTGGTCTCTGATTGATGTTGTACAAGCAGGGTTTTGGTGTGGGAGTCCCACTGACACCAGTTATGTGTTTGACCAAAAATTATTCAGGTTATGGGATTCAATCCAAAAAAGAATGCCTGGGACATCAGAAAGCTCCTTTATTCATGCACTTGAGGATGTATCAGTTATGAAAGGAAGGGTATGCTTTTCTTTAGTTGAATTAATTTTATTTAATTTTCCACTTATGTTTCTGCATCATTTTTTGTCTAGTATATTGAATGGTCAAAATTGTATTCTGACACATTCTTGTTTAACACCTATCTTTGAATTGTAATATTTTAGAGACAATGCAGCAAATGTATGGGGTTACATGACTTGCTCTTGGCTCTGACATAATAATCTGATTGTCTATAGATTTTTCACAAATTTTTAAGTTTGGTGCTAGAACAATTCAATATAATTTTCAGGTTTTATACCTTGTTTGTTTTTTTTTTTTAAAGATTTTTGTGTACATAATGTGGTAGAAATCTTACTTTTGTGCTGTCTGCTGTACTTTATCTAGTATCTACCCTTACTGACCTACTTAAATTGATATTTTTATTTTATTTTTTCAGGCACCAACCATCAATCACAGCACATTTAGTAGATCTTTTAAAGGGTGGAAATTCTGTCAGTTTGAATTGGGTCATCTGCAAGGTCACGACTGGATTATTTGCCCTACATGTTCCATCTTTCAGCACTCCTGCCATGTTGATGGAAATATGAAACTGTATCGTTACAGTTCATCGGGAGGGTAGGTTTTATTCTAGAGGAAAGGTCTACACAGAATAATGTCAAAAACATGCAACATTTTATCAGTGCTCATAAAACTTGTACAATAGAATGAAGGGTGCAAATTTTGTAAATTTTACTCTTATTAGTGCCCTGAATACAAGTGGCTGTTGGTTATTGCATTACTTATATTTTAATTTGGTATGTTTTGTTGAGTTTATTTATAGTAAAGATATATAAAGTTGAGGTTTAATCATTAGGTTAGGCACAATAGTAACTGTTATCATCCATTGTCTTTAATAATATGCAGTTATATCATGAAAAAACTGATACATTTTAGCCAGTTATAATTGTTTTCTTCTACAGACAAAGGAGGCAATCATATTATGAAGATCTTTTTATTGCCAACAAGGAGGATGTTGATAGTCACATGAACAAAGTATATGCAAAGCAGTCCAAATCTAAGGTGTTTATATATCCAGTTTTATTCCGATCATTTTATACTAAGTTTATAGCCTCTTAGCAAGCTGTGACAAGTTTCTATATTGGTAGGATTGCATGAAATTTTGACTTTTCTGTTACAGTATTAATAGTTATTAAATGCTGCAACTAGGAACAAGACAATATGTGGGGGGAATCACATTGGTGGGCTGCTTCTAATAAGGGTAGAAAGACAGCCAAACTAGATGAGACAGGACTTGAGATCGCAGGCTGCCGGCATGGTTTGGCACAGTGGGCAGTGAACATGGTGTAAAACATTGTATAGATTTTTTCCTATCCAGGGGTACAGTATGAACAATGGAGGTCCATCGGCATTCAACTCAAGGCAGTTAGAAAACAATGAGGACTGACGAATTAGAATCAATCAAATTCACAGAGTTGTAACTAGACCTTAATTAGTCAGTTACTTCATTTTAGTTAATTGAAGTTATTGACATTCAACTGAAAGGTAAGTTATTCATATCTTTTAGATCGTGAGGAGCTCATTACTGAGCATGCTCTTACTTGGAATCAAAGAAAAATCAATGGCATGGCACAGAGTCTGTCAAGACGATACACATGGGTCAGTATTTATGCAATGTTACTATTGCTAAATAGCTATTAAACAGACAAAATTATGTTACCATTTGTACTCACGCTTTATCTTATTTAGACTCGTCCAAACAGCGTGCACACCTCCGCAAAAAGATTTCTTCAAACAAAAATAAGCTGTCTTCCCTAATAGATAAGTACAATCAAGAGAAAGAAGGCAATGAAGCTTTGCAAGCTACTGTCTCTGAAGTTATGAAGGGGAATTTCTCATGGGGAAACACAACAGGTAAACTTTGTGAATTTTAGTACTCAATTCAACTTTTCTCTTTTGTTGAGTATTTCAGCTTGTAGCTGTCATTTTTGTTCTAAGTATATTTTCATTCTATCATTGATAAAGTATTTTCTTGTACATTATACAACTTACTAATTTTATACAAGATGACACACTTGTGATAGGGGGTAGCTTAGTAGCTACGGTCATTGTGTTGGTGTCTTAAGAAAGACACTATGCTCCAGCACTGCCCCTCTCAAGAAAATTGTACCAGCAAACTGTTCACAACTTCTAATAGATCAGGCCTCTTCTGAGGTGTTGCGTTTTTTCCTACTTCTGTCTAACCTGAGCGCACAGGACATTAAAATCAAGAACAACAACAACAGCAACAACAACAAGCCGCTTATTTTCTTTGCTTTTAAAACGTTATTTTGCTAATAGTAAATGCTAATCTAGGCGGGCCATTGATTGCTTATGCATAAAACTAGATCAATTAAATAACATTAATAACAATTAAAATTTAGTTACATGTAATACTATTATAATAGTTTCTGCATATTAAGATTGCTAAAACGAAATGAGGGGAGAATAATGAGAGAAGACACTGATTTTAATTACTTCAAGTTTCCTGTTCTTGAATAATCTCGTGTTTAATAAGAAAGGAATTTTCTTTGTCCAGCATTCTTGGTTATTCATTTTTAATTCTAGCTTTGAGAGACTTTTTGGTAGCTCTCTTAGATTGCGTGGTATCTCTCTTAGATTGCGTGGTATCTCATTCCAAAAACTGGCACCAATTATTGAGAATGCATTGTTTTTGTAATTCAAGTCAGTTTTCATTCGTCCATATAGGTACACCAATGAGAATCAAGAAAGTCATCGTTGAAAAACATGAAATGATCACGAGATGGGATGAAGAAATTACTCTCGTAAAAAAAGAGATGGCAAACTTTGTAGCGTTCTACATGGATGTTACTATTCCTCGGCTTGAAAGGATTGTTGTGAAGTTACTGGATAAGTTAGCACGTGAGCATGTCATAACCATTCATAAGCATGTTCTTAACATTAACAGTTTGCTTAATAGAAAATAATCTTGATAAAGCGTTCTTGTTCTTTTTCCCTGTCAAGATCCTGAAAGCAGTTCAGACGTACCACGCGACAACAACGAAGCATCTTTGCAACCCGAGATGGAAGAAAATGTAATTACCTTTATCTTTGTGTTTACTTATTTACTTATTTATTTATTTATCTACGTACGTATTTATTTATTTCTTTATTTCTTTAGTTTTCACACTATCCTTTGCTTTACAACTACAGTACATTTCTTACTCTTTTACAATAATATGCTTCCACTTTGCTTTACACTACTCTGCGTTCATGGCATACCATGCAAACATTCAGACACACTATGTAAAAGTAACGTAGCATCAATATTTCTCTCTGCGACACCCTTTTTTCTTTTCGTGTGTCTAGGAGATGAGGTACAGAAGTAGTTCAATGAGTACTGTGGTTCTTCAAGGAAAGTTGAATTGTACCAAAAAGGGAATTGCCTTTTGCAAGAGTCAGATTTGTTCTGCAGTTACCAAGTTCAAAGCTGCATTAAGTGGTAGTGACTACGAGGAATGTCTGCCTGTGGAAGAGGGTGCAGAAAATGATGATGATGTTGACGTTGACGACGGCACGTACGACAGCACTGGTGATTGTTCTGAAGATGAAATTACCTTTAATTACAAAAACGTACCAGATGCGGGAATTAACGTTGTGGTACTTGGTGAAGGAATTCCCCACTGCGATACATTTTCATGGAAATTTCCTGTCGAAATTAGCCAGTCAACGCTCGACAGCAGAAACGGCAGTTCGGCTTGTAGTGTAATAGCTGTGATCTTTGCTCATGGAGTGTGGCATGAGCGGCTCGATCTCCAACCTACGCGTGAACTATCTCCTCTGTGGGTTATGTTACTCCGTGCATCGATCAGGGTGGGAAACCGCCTTTATGACCGCTGTCGACACAACCTACCTCAGTGTTTTCTTTCAGCCTCAGAGGCAGCCACTGTCGCAGAACAATGTGTGAGTGTGTCCGTGCATTCGCCCTTGGCTAGACGAGTTTGTGACTACCATGCTCCTACAACTCTAGTGCGCCAGTTATCAGCACTGTGTGATGGCTTCCACGGAAATGCAGCTCTACTTATAGCCAACGAAAAGACCGTTCTCTTCTTACCACTAGCTGGTCAGTCTATTGCCTTGGTGGACAGTCATCGTCATGGTGACCTTGGTGGCCAAATATTACTTGGTTATCAAAGTCGTTTAGAGCGATTTGTAGTTGCGTGCCAGAAAGTGCTCGATTTAAATGATGATACTTACTGTAATCTGTCGTTTATTTATTTTTAGGCCAGGAGAAGTCAGACTTAATCATATCTCCATTTACAAGCCTAGTACGCTGTATGGAACTGTATTGAATTTTTATTTATTTCAGCGTGTTTGAAAGTCGCATTATATACATTTTAAGTATTATAATATAATTATTAATAATAAACAATGCAGAGAGGGTTGCGGCAACAATTATTGGCATTTTGTATCAAATACTGAGGAAAGGTTTCTCCCCTACTTTTGTTTTGAGGGCGATCTATTCCGTGAGTTGATCATCGGTCTTGAATATTGAAAATAAAGTATATGTTGTATTTATTAACCATATTTCTATTTGTTTTAGTTTTGTCTCGGAATGCTTTTATTGATTCCCATTTTCTTTAATATTTCTAGCTGTAACGATGACATGGTGCAGCGAGGAGGAAAACAAGCAACATTTGCAATATTTTGTTCAGTGCACCTGCCTCCCGGCTCACTACAATTTCAAACTAGACTGTAAATTTCACGTTCACTTTAAGACCAGCATTATTAAAGTCGTCTATTTCACTTAAAAAACGTTCCTTTTATTTTGTTATAACAAGATGGACAAGCCCTTTGGGGTTTACAAGAACAGTGAGAGCCATTTGAAGTGTTGGACGCACTTTACAACAGGTTTCAACCGTTATTGAACTAGTATTTCAAAACCTGATGTTGTCTCCGACGAACGTTTCTCGTGGTTATCCCTTGTAATATACCATCGAAACATTGCAGTTTTTATTTTCTTTGGAACCCTATAGATCGTCTCTCTGAGGCTCCGGATACTTTTTGGTTCCGCTAAGCCGTTTTTAGGCAATCTGGGGAATACGCCTGAAACTCCTTGTATCAAGACAAGCTCTGTTCATATTAACAATATTTGAATAAAACAGCTTTGTAATAATAAGGTTTAGGATTTTGCCACGGCTTTTCCGAGCGAGAAAACTGTTCGGGGCCTTCGAGAAAGGGGCCCGTGACCCGAGGCACTACATGCTGGAAACCCTAGTTTTCGTAAAAATCTACCCCGTGAACTCTCATTTCTTTTCATCGTGTAGCCGTCAAGATACCAAAGGGAAGCTGGCTTTTTCCTCTGTGAGCGGTCAATTTACATCATGAACTGACAAAATTTCTAAAGACTCTTGCAGATCCGTTGATAGGTCGATGATAAACAACCCTTTTCGATTTCTGTTAGAATTCGGTTGGGAGAAGAGGTCTGCATATTGCAATTTTTTAGCCTAATATTGCCTAATATACTCAATAAGCATTTCGCAACGGTTGGACAAAAATTAGCTCATCAGTTACCTCCAACTCCAAAATGTTTAACTGATTTCTTAGGGAAATGTAAATCACGCGTCTCATACTAATTTTCTCAACCTATCACTCCGGTTGAAATTGGACTGGAAATATTACCTATTCCCAACAATAAGCGACACAGCCTCTACTCCTGCCCTACTCGGATATTAGAGAACTTAAGCACCAGGCTATTTTGCGACGGCGACGGTGACCGGAAGTGACTTTTTGTTCCGGTGGGCGTTCTGGAGTTGTCTGTCAAGTCGCCTTCGTTTCGCGCGAACGTGAGAACCTTCATTTTGGCGTTGTATCCAGAACGTGAGTATATTCCCTCACTAGCTTGTCTCAAACTTGTTGTAACATTTTATTTTGCTCTTGTTACCTTTTTAGAATTATTTTCTTTCATGTTGTTCAAACTGTATACTCAAATATAGATAAACACACGGACATTTTCATTTCTCGTAGCTTTGAGCAAAAGATGTCGGCGCCCGCCTCCGATGGAAAGGCAAAGTAAGCTTAACTATTGAGTCTTTCGAAGACATTTCAACGGAAAATATTTTTATGTTTATCTTAACAAGTTTACATTTTTCCTCGACCATCGGTCACATAGATGAATTGTCGTATTTTGCTTTTAGAGCTATGGAGTGGACTGAAGATCATGATGTTATTTTGCTTCGAGAAATCCTGGCGGGCGATTTGTTTTCATTCAAAAAAGGAAGTGTTGCCAGGGGAGAAAGGTGGGAATCGATCACAGAAAAGTTAAATCAAGTGAAGACACTCTGTTTTCATCTCAAAGATAAGAGGGCAGTAAGAGACCGATGGGTTCTTCTCCAGAAGAAGTATAAGGCTAAGATGCATCAAGAAGAAACTGCAAGTGGAATATCCGTGGACGATATGTCTGAAATAGATGTTTTGCTAGAAGAACTCGTCGGGAAAGAAGAAAGCTTAAACAAAGTTGGTGATGCTCAGTCAAGAAAGCAAAAAGAAGATAAAAGCAAGGCAGAGGACATAAGGCAGAAAGCTTTAGAGCGATACAGCGAAACGGAAAAGCGAAAGTCAACAGAGAATGGCGACGAATGCGTGGAGAAACCGAACCGCCAACGGAGAAGTGCTCGCACCGAACCACTAGTTGAATTCATGCAAGAGAAAGTCAAGACTGAGCGAGAATTACGACAACAAGAGCTGGATCTAAGAAGACTAGAGCAAGAGCAGAATCAGCGAGTGATGGTGACTGTCTTACAGCAACAACAACAAACAAATCAAGCCATTCTGTCGGTTATTGAAAAGCTTCTTGAGAAGAAGGAATGACATTTTCCCTAAGTATGAACATGTAAAGTCAGTGTTTATTTGTTTCAGAAAAAAGACAGGTATTTGTTGAAATTGATGTCTTATTATTGCGTTTTGTGAATTCGAAAAAAAAACCAAGTTCATTTATTATTATTGTTACAAGTTTGATCACTTCTGCATTGTTGACTACCAAGAAGAATTCAAGTACTTAATGAATTTGTGTTTAATTAAAATGGCCTTCATTTCTGCTCGGTTTATTTGAGAGAATTTATCTAAAATAATACTGCAATGAAGGAGGGTCTAGACCAAAAAACTCTGAGGTTTTGGCTCCATATAGGCAGGTAACAGCATTATTAAGAAGTGCACATACAAGATACATTTTTCCCACACTACTGATTCCAATTTTCAGGTTTTTCTTAAAATCCAAAAACTTGAAGTCGTTGATGATGTCACCAAAGAGCCACTCCACCGTTACTCTAACAGAACTCATGTCAAAATTGAATTGTTCCATCATCGGTGTTAGGACACCATGGTGAAATGGGGCCTGTAGGTGTATTCGCAGCGGATAGGCGGGATCACCATAAACACTCATGGGTTGGCCAGTTGGGGAAAATGCATTCCTTTCCAATTCCTGGAGAAGATTGGAATCTACCAACATGCTTGCATCATGTTTTCTCCCCTCTGCATACAAAAAGGGATAAATAAAATTAATAAATTAAAGAAACCTTATGTGGCAGCTTATATTCATGGCATCCCAGTGAACATAACTTACCGACAGGCCCATACATATTTCCAATGAGTCCATTTGGTAGAGCGACGGACTGAAAGTTAGGGAATGTACACGTTTATGGCCATTGTACACTATTCTTTGGTGTTGGCCTGGGCGAGAAATTGGTCTGACTGTTCCATCAATAAACCCAAAGCAGTTGCTGAGAGGTGCATCTTTTGCATGAATAACATCTGCATACTCCTGTAGCATTGGCGGACTCAATATATCAAAATTCCATTGTGAAATACGATGACCATGGCTCAAAAAAATATGATCCATCATTGTATTGGTAATCATACTGGTATTGCGAAACGATGAATCATGTCTGAAAAGCGACATGGATACGAGAAGCGCTTCAGAGGCATACAAAGCCCTTCAGTTCGGTGACACGTTGTTCTTTGTGGACAGCGGATAGTGTCTGGTAATTGAAGGACATTTGCCAATAACGTTATGTCCTGTTTTCGCACTCTGAACTCCGCTAAACACTCTGATTCATCCATCTGGTCGAAATCAAACTCAGGGTATGAGCTGTAAGGGAATTCTGGATTCTTGGAACTGTGACTTTCGTACAAGGTCAAAAATTCTTCGTCACTGATGATTTTACTATCGTACAAAAAAAGAAGCAGATTTCTCATCTCACTGAAGGATGACATGCTCTCACACAGCTTATCTTAAAAGCGAACAGAGTTTGCTACCCACGTCGCCGCCGCAAACCTCGTCTAGCTGCTTAACGTTTATATTTTTGCGGGAACGACGTTGTTCTCTTCCCAGGCTCTTTCGGTCGCTAAAGTTGCCGTTGCCTCAAAAACGACCGGTGCTTAAGTTCCCTATTAAAGTGTGCAAGTGACGTTCTACGTCATGTCGTAGCAGAAATCTTTAATTTGTATATATCACTTGGAACATATAGAGCCAAAATTAGATGTGAAAAATCGCCCATATTTAAGGAAGATATGAAACTGAACGAAATAATTACAGGCCCGTATCTTCACTGCCTAATTTTAACAGAATTTTGGAAAATTTTCATGAATGAAGAAGAAATAATTTTATCGCTCTCAAAGCGAATTCCGCGAAGAGTATTCATTCTAAAATCACTTGATACTTACAGCAACAATATATTAGACTCACTTCTATAAGTGAGCAAAATTTTAATGGCTTAACCATTACTGGTTACAAAGTTATAGTCACAGTCATAGCAAGTGATCCATTTTTAAACCATTTCGCTACTTCTTACCATCGTAGTTCCGTTTTGTGTCATTGAAATCTAATAATATCTACAGCTTGCAAATGTTTCCTTTTTAATATACTAGTGTGCCAACTTTCATGCCTACGCCGTGCAGGGTTTAAGAGTTACAGTTGTTCAAACGAGTGGACCCCTGTTTACGTCCCCCATCTTGGTTTTTTTTTTAATTGAAAAATTCATAAAAAATTCAGCTCTCATCATTTTTTCATTAAACGTACGCCAAAGTAATTAGCATGATAAGTAATTTACGAATATGGCAAAAAAAAGACATGAATTTTTTGAACTTTTTCGACATTTTCCGCACGTCGTAACTGTTGAACATTAATGAAATCACTTCATACTTTCAACAATTATTTTAGATCAAACCTTAATATCTACGTGGACCAAATTTGGTGGTCTAATCATGAACGGTTGCAAAGTTACGGAAGTTTAAGTGAGTGTAGGTTTTTAGGCCTTGGGATTGGTACCAACTGACAAAGTCCAGTTGTGTCCTTATAACTCACTCTTGAAATCTTCACTAAGTCCAGCATATAGAAAATTTATTAAAAATCTTTATTCCTAAGAGTTGAGAGCTGAAATTTTCAGAGAGGATTTGTAGGGTGATGATCATTACGTGCAGCAATTCTCTCATGATTTGAACAAGCATTTTTGATTTTAGAGCTATTTTAGCTCTACCACTCCCCTCGTGGTTCATATGCCCTCTTTTTCTGAATCTTCTGGCTTCCAGCGCCTGCCCACGTAAGGGTTAGGAAACTTGAAATATACCAAATTGTTGCTCTATTAAAGAGATTTCTAATGGTATATAATATGTTGTTGCTTATTAAAATCCCACGTCAAAAATGTGCAATAACCTCGTTGTCAATTTCCCCTTCTCTCCTGGAAGTCTTTCTCTTTTTTTCAGCATTTTACGCACATCGTAACTCTCTGGAAATGTTATGACATAACTTGATACTTACAGCAACAATATATTAGACTCTCTTCTATAGGTGAGAAAAATTTCGTGGCTTAACCATGACTGGTCAGTTCAATGCTACCCCTTGGCAAAAAAATACCAGATGACGGACATGAAAAGGGGTGCTCTCATGGGAACTGTTATAACTTCCTAACCTGGCAAGTTGGCTATAATTAACCTTACTAGGAGCCTAGAGCATTTTGCTTAACTTTGCATTTTAGACCCAGACTGATTGGAACCCAGACATGCCAAAATAGACTGACTTCACAGCCGTGATCTGGAAACCCTTCGCAATTTGGGCTGTCTTAATTAACATTGAAGAGAGCTGAAATTTTTTGAAGAGAATAACAATATTTTGAACACCGAAAGTATAACTTTGACGTTTGAGAGGTTGAAGCAAAGGTCTGTCAACAGGAGCGGTCTTGCGTAAGAAAATTGTCTAGGATAAAAACAAAGTAGCCTCAATTTGGCAAAAAAACATATCCACTATTACTAAAAACTGGATCATTCCATAATGGAATTGAAGAATTTTTATTGACTTAGCTACTACGGTCTATGAGCCAATCTACCATAATCTAATATCTGTACATTGTAACATCGGGTTTCTACTTACAAAATAAAGTCGAGAAGATTTGTCTGTCTTGGGGGCGTTTTTTTTAATAAAACAATTATTCCACTCGTGCCTCGTTGGCTATCTATCATCTCATATCCAACGCGCGCTCGTGGAATAATTGTTAAATATTTGTCCTTGGACACCATTTCTTCCTCATGGAGACGTTTTCTCCGAGCGTCGCACTCGGAAAACCATTCCCTTCTCGGAACGGATTAGTTCCGTTGACAAATATTAGTGCAAATCTTGCTGAAAATGGGCGTTGTTTATAAGTTGTATTTTCGATTATGCATCCCGAACCTAACAAATCCCCGTCAAATGATAGCAATTATTTACAACCTATGCGCTAATAACTGCGTCACGTATTTTCTCTTGTGCAGTTCAAAGGCAGTATATCTAGCTCAAATGCTGGCAAAATATCTACGGCGGAAAAGAGACTGTTAATAAACGGGCTTTTCTGCAAATTAGCTACTGCGTTAATTGTTTTCCATCGGATACAAACCAGATGCTGTGTATCGAGGCTGGATGAATGACCAAAAACGCTATAAAAAGGGCTTTTTGGTTTGTGTGCGAGTTGGAATCCTTATTCCCGGAGATGTACACAAGCAATCACTACCTCATTACTCAAGACACTCTTTTTAATCAAGCTTTACTCATTTGTCGCTAACATTTTTTGATCTGTGGTATGCACGTAACACTACTTTGTCTCCCGCGATATACTTTTCGCACCTAAACAAGTTGGAAATAGGTAAGACAAAGAACATCCCTTTCTGTAGATGACTGTTCTCTTCAGGATCGCCCAAAATGACTGGTGCTGGCACAGTTGGCTTTTTTATGTAAGTAATTAAAACACAAGCAAACCCTCTTTCAATTTTATGGCCATGAAGCGTCACACGATTTTCGTCTACAATACCAACAGAGACCATCTCGCCATCAACAACATAACCCACTCCATTACCCTCCTTTGCTGCTACTTGCCCATCTTCAGCGTCACCTACCAGACTCCCACTGCTATTTTTCGCTGTGTTCACATGAGTCACTTGGTTACACCCAGCTCCACTTGACTGACATGCATTGCCACCTGAGGCACCACCCACACCAGCCACCTGACCACGACGCGCACCACCTGCCTGACTCCCATTGCCAATTGCTGCAGCCCCCACTCCAGCCACTTGCCCACACCCAGTACCGACATTCACACCAGTCATCTGCCCATGAACCGCACCACCTGCCTGACTCTCCTTACCAATTGCTGCACCTTCCACTCTAGCCATTTGCCCATACCCATGCCCTGCGCTATATGCCTGACTCCCATTGCCAATTGCTGCACCTCCCACACCAGCCATTTGTCCACACCCAGCACCAACACCCACACTGGCCAACTGCCCATGCCCCACACTACCTGCCTGACACCCATCTAGTGCCCCAGTCTGATCTGCTGGATTCTCTGTGGTACCATTCCCACCTTCTGGTGCGATACCAGTCCAAATTACGGACATTGTATCATTTCCAAAACTGACAGTAACTGATGGATCGTCAGGGTCATCATCCATGGTATTATCACTGCCATGAACGTCTACACAGAAAAATAACGTTTACAGTATTTTGATGTATTGCTTTTATCCGACCCCACAAATTTTAGCCCAGCACCAGGTGTGCCATAAGTATGTACAGATGTACCAGTACCATGTTTATTGAAGTACAAAACAACAACTTCCCAACCATGATGTTGATATAAAACATTTGCCTGAAAAACAAACGACATGAAATATTCTCATTAGCATTTCTGAATATATATCACATTGCAGCAAATGAAATAAGGTCCTAGGAAGTAGAATAGAGAGTTACAAGCCAGGAATTTACACTTGAGGTGCTTTTTAATGCTCTATCATTTTCATTTTCATCATCACCATTATGGTATTTTTTAATATTTTTGTTCTTGTTGTTGCTGTTGTTATTATTATTATTATAATTATTATTATTATCATAATTATTATTATTATTAAATGTTCATCATTGTTGTCATCATTGCTAATATCAGGGCTCAAAATATATGAATGCTAGTAAGCCAAATCTAAAAGCATCAACAAACAAGTACTCAGTGCAGCAACATTTGTCAAGTAAATATGTATATAGGGATTTAAATATAAAACCTTTCATTAATTCTGAAATTCATTTAATGAGGACAAAAAATGGGCCAATGGTAACTTTGAGCAGAGGCCAAAATGAAAATGCATGCAACTGTTGCTTGTTTGAGCGTGGAAAAATTATAATATAGCAACTATAAGTGGACTTATTTGAACTCTGACTGTTATCATAATGATTGTTATCATTTATTAAATGCAGTATTTATTTATTACCCGATACTCCAACAGCTTCCTTTGTTGGGTGACGTGTTTTATTTTTTTGTGCCAGTTTTTCCCAGTCAAATGGTTTGATTTGGAATGCTGCCCCTCATCCTTCAATCTTGCAACTTTTGGATGCATTGTAATTCATGCCACCAGACATGCTACAATTCTGTAATATAATAATAAAATAACAAAAATTTCTATTAATTTTCACATTGCTGCTTTAAATTAAGTACAGGTGTACTATAAAACTAATTTTCTGTTCATGTGGCATTGAATCCTGCTATCTTGCCGCTCTTAGGCCAGAGTGCAAATGTGATCAGTAAATGTTGATAGAATGTTATAATTAAGCACAGTTAAAGGTAGTTAAAGGTAAGTTTAAAACAGATCAATTAATAATTGATCTGCTTTAATAATATTTGGCAGAGAAAATTACATTTGAGGGATTCAATTGCAATATTTTTGGCCTAATAACAGACACTGTAGCCATATTCAATAATGAAGGCTTGTGAAAGTTCTAGAAAAAATGGTTTCTCAGAAAACATTAAAAAAAAGTTTTTTTAAAAAAACTTTGAACGAATTATCATTATTACCAAGGCTGTGCTCTTGCAGCACCCTGTGGCCCCTGGCGCCTTACTTTTGCTCTTGGGCAACTCGGAAATTTTAGTTTTTCCATATGTGACCGAGGCAGGTTCTGATGTTTTTTATTTGAACAACGAGACAGACTTATAGCCACAATAAAATCTATTTATACGGGAGAGTACAAAAGAAATAATACTGATAAAAAGAAAGGATGATTGCAAGCTAAAAGAAATAATAAATGACAAATAATGAATAAATAATTTAAAATAATGAAATAAAACAATTAGTAAAAAATACAATCGATTGTCATACAATAGCAAGGCACTAACAAGACAATTTTAGAAGCATTGCATGACAGAACAGTAATCATTGTGTGACACTTAAAAGACTTAATCCTCTTAACCAAACATAGAACTATTGAATGGTGGGCTATTCTTAGAATTATATATGAAGTGACTGAAAACAAGTCAGTACTGATAAAACAAAAGCTCAAAACAACATAACATTAGATAAGACTAATTTCAATCACAATTTCATATTGTCCTTCGACTTGAAACTAGGAAGACTGGCAAAATCTCATTCAGTGACAGAACAACATCTGTCATTACTGATGGACTAAACAATGAAGACTGTAGTGAAATATCTGATTTCACCAATGAACTTTAAGTCAAGTATACAGATAAATGCAATTTTTTGAAAGCTGAATGCAATCTTGACACATTTTGAACATGAATCAACTAATATAAGGATTCAAGCAAAGACTAAACAAGTGGATTGAGATAAGTACACATGAACCATAGTATTCTTGAACTCAAACTGTAAGACATACAATAGGTCAAATGTGACATACCAAATCCTCAGTAAAATAGGTCACTAACTTGAGGTTACATGCACTGGAGTTACTTTTTCTGTGACCAAAAGGTTCTGAGCTTGTAAGTGCTGATCTTGACACTCTGAACTACTGAGTTCAACTAACTAACTGTACTTATTTTATAAGAAATCGAACAATAGCAGGAAATTCTCTAAAATTTTGGAAGTTAGGTGTGATCATTCTAAAGGAAATTTATGATGCAAATCCTGTGTGTATGATAATTTGGTTATCATAGGAAATAGTTTCTGAAGATGTAATTCTAAAATTATAACAAAAATATTGCAATGTCATGCACAATTTTGAGCCTGGTCACACATACAAAGCATATGCTGGGCACCCTGGATTACATAGTTTCAGAACACTGGGTTCCATTCAATTTTCCTTAGAGCACAGCCTTGATTACTATTATTATTATGGTGAGTTTTAACTGAATGAAAAGATAATTTTTACTTTTTCTTATTCTTATTTAAATTTAATTACTGCTAACACAAAATACATACAAACACAAAATTGCATGGTAAAAAACAGCTGTGCAATTGCTCTTTTTAGGAATTAACATACAGTGTAATGAAAAGATAAATGATACAATTAAAAAGCATGTTTCTTAAAATAAAAACCTAAAGTGAAAATTATATACTATTAATGACATATATTTGGCTCATATATGACACAACATTGTCATTTACAATAGTCTACAGAATATTTCAATAAAATTGCATTTAGATACAGAAAGATTTGTCTTTCTAACAGGAATTTAACATATAATCAGATTGCCCTTACCCTAGTTGTGACCATTTTAGTCACCCTACAGGAAGGCTATAATTTTGCAGTTATAGCAAATAAACTATAGATAATTTATAATAAATTTAGTATTCATTTGTGATCACAGGTGTAGCCTTTAAATACTCCACTCACAGGAACAAAGAGTGTGAGTGTGTGAGTGTGACCACAGGTGATAAATAAATAGTTACATTCAGCAAATACAAATTTTCAATCGGGCAACTTTAACTACATTTATTTAAATTATAGTTGACAATTATGGCCTCTTATTAAGAAAGAAAAATTAGCTTACTATAAAAGGTTTGCTAATTAGGTGAGGGTAACTTTGTCTGAGAAAATGTTACAGAGGTCAAGGAAAAGTGTCTGTTGTTCATTTAACAGGTGTCTGTATTAGGCAGGCAAATGTACATAAATGTTGTAGTTTTCACCTAGAAAAACAAAATAGTTGAACATTTATTAAAACTGTCTTGTATCAAGGGCGGGGTTCTGCTGAAAAGTTGATTCGATATGATTATCTTAAAATATCCAAATTTAATATTACTATCATTTACATTTCCACAGTATTCAAAATCTATAAAGACCCCTTAAATACATTATGAAGTGGGGGAGGGGAGTTAAACAGTTCTCACTCAAAATCAACATACTTCATTGAAATGTAAATTATTTTTAATAATCTATGAAACAAACAGAAATGAAAGCATTTAATCTAAATAACCATTTAAGCATTTAATCTGAATAACCTAAATAACCTTTAAATGTAAGCTAGATATTCATACCTTGAATGGTCTTTTAGTTGGCCTGAAAACCTCTTCAGAATTTAAATCTGAAATTAAAGAAAATTATGTACATGTGATGTTCCTAATCGTTTTCAAAAAAAGTTCCTTGGCATCTTCATATTGGTATATTAATTACTTTAAATACTGCCTGTAAAAGCACTCTATACAGTACAGGGAGCTTAAACCAGATTGGGCCTAAATGCAAAATCTGAAGTTAAAAACCCAACTAATGATTGCAATTTCCTGTTGCTGTCAATAATAATTATGGCAACAGCTAACAAACCTTGAAAAACAGAAAGAAGCAAAATAGATCGAGAACTACTAGTCACAACTGACAGATGTAACCTTTTGACCTGGTTGGAGTGAAGCTTTGTTTCCAGAGGGGTCTGCTAGCTAAGATAATTGTCAGAAGTGAAAAATGTACTTTACGTCACGTGGTGCAAAATCACAAGACAGTTATCATGCAATAACCCCTGTCCGTGTTGATATTTATCCTCCAATTTTTTCCGTGAAAAAGAAACATAGTCAACACAAGAGTTTCAACTTTTCCGTTCTCTTATTTACATGGAAGGAAACCAAACTGGTTTTTTTTTTTGCTTGCGTCAATCACGTACATTTGCCATCAGATCACCACTGGCTTTTTTACTGTGTTTACGCGCAGTTTAATTGCGATGTGAAAATTAATGGGAGGGTTATAAAATAATTAAACTCCACTTTGGCGTGCTGGTATGTTGGCTGATAATGTTCTTGGCTGGGGGATTGCCCTCAAAATTTCATATTTGCCCTCGAAGCTTCGCTTCTCTGCCAAATATTCATTTTTCGGACAATCTCTCAACTGCGGACATTATCAGCCGACAAACCAACAACCCGAAGGGGTTTATTTACTAAATATACCCTATTCGATTTTATATCCATCGCCCAATTTTATAGACAAGACAAAACAAACGAACAAAGTCAAATGTTCAGGTCCAACTTTTTTAATAAAATCTGTGTATCTATTTAAACAGTGTTAAAAAGATACACCTCGGCCAAGTGTCCATTCTTTAGTAATTTGAATATATCAACAAAGCTGGAATGGTAAATTGGCCACCGTTACGATTATAAAAGGTGACGTTTCGAGCGCTAGCCCTTTGTTGGAGCGAATAGAGGAATTGTGGGTTGTGTGTGCTTTTAAAGGTAGAAAAAGGAGCTACGTGATTGGTGGGAAAATGGCAACGAGAAAAATTTATTGGTGTTTTTCTCGTTGCCATGTTCCCACCAATCACGTAGCTCCTTTTACACGTAAGTACAAAATTTAATGGCTTTGCCATTTTCCAAGTTAAAATGATGTCCAGAGTATTGAAAACATTTGGTTGTATCAACTATGTTGAAATTGTAAATTGGCCACTGTAATGAGTAAAAAAGCTGATGTTTCGAGCGTTGGCCCTTCGTCATTCGCTCTGACAAAGGGCCAACGCTAGAAACATCAGCTTTTTTCTTCATCACAGTGGCCAATTTACAATTTCAACTTAGTTGATATAACCAAATTACCTTGTTACCCCCACCAACGCAGCACCACAGTTTCTTTTGAAACTTTCAGCCTTTATTGAAAATATTGGCAAACATAGCCCTATCACTCATGCATCAGGGTAGAGAAAGATGGAAATTGCATTGATGAAAACAATATATTAGCTCATGGCCTTTTATTTAATTAACTTTAAACCCCTTGCTATCAGTTGTAGGTGAAACAGTGCGAACTCAAATTGACAGCTTTCCCACGTGTGCAGCTATTAGCGTACGAATGACGCCGAAGTATCGGCCGCGCTTAAAAGGAGATGGTATTCTATATATATATAGAAAACATATGGACTACTGATCGAACAAAAATTC
This sequence comes from Stylophora pistillata, assembly GCF_964205215.1. NCBI lineage: Eukaryota > Metazoa > Cnidaria > Anthozoa > Scleractinia > Pocilloporidae > Stylophora > Stylophora pistillata. The sequence goes on along the minus strand of NC_142525.1, from coordinate 25,465,882 downwards.
GAAAATATGTTCAAAGAATACAAATGCCATAACGTTGACAACCTCAGTGTCATTTTTGCGGCGACTATTTTGGCGACCCCAGTCGAGAACAAACCGGCAGATGAAACCGTCGACTGCAAGTTAAGCACTTGAGAATTTCAAGTATTTCTGTAGCATTACCAGGGCACTCTAAACTTTCATTTCGTTGAGAACCTTTAAGCTGAATGTTAATTGGAAAATTGGAATGCTTGAAAAATATACGTTTTTTTTTTATGTTTAAGGTGGACGGCCGGGCCCCCGATGAAGGGAGGTGCAGTGCCCGCCGACCTACATGTCTAAACCCAACCCATGGCAGGCGTGCAATGCCTTAGGGATGGGGTCCACCATAACGAGGGTCACCAGACGCCAAACTCGCTGGGGAATCGAACCCCACCTCACCTAAAAATTACACACTCACTCCAAGGAAGAACGCACTCACAATAATAATAGCAGACCAAAACGATAATAATAGCCCCTAGCCAGCCAAGGGGTGGCACTGGAAAAAACCAAAACGATAATCATAGCCCCTAGCCAGACAAGGGGAGGCACCAGAAAAAACCAAAACAATAATCATAGCCCCTAGCCAGCCAAGGGGAGGCACAACAAAAACTAAAACAGCTAGAAAGCAAACCGGAGGGAGTCACCATGCACGGATGCAATGACACCACGGGCACACCACTGCCGATAAAACACGCGACGACGCCTGTTAGACTTGCACCGCCTGAAGGAGACTGGTAGGTAGGACTTCAGGCGGGCCTTGATGGATGCAATCACCGCCACGGCGCTAGGACGAATATCACGAAACCGGAAATCATTTCTACACAGCCAGATACAAAACTTAGAGACATTGAGAAGATAGACAAAAACACGCGGAACAGAAACAAGGTCAGTAGAGTTAAAGCCAAAAAGGACATGACGAAGAGTGATGACAGGACACATAGGAGAGAAACAAAATAGCAAAGACTGCACCCAGGCGAGAACACTCTGAGCAAGTGGACAATAAAAGAACAGATGCTCGAGCGACTCGACCCGGGGCCCACAAAAACAAGAGAGGGGAATAGACAAACCAAACGAGGAAAGACGCCGGGCGGTGTACAGGACGCCGTGCGCTATCTTCCAATTCAGATCGATAACACGACGATCAAGTTGAAAGAAAGATAAGGCCCGCCACGTAGCAGGCCAGTCGAGATTGGGGTAGATGAACATAAACTTAAAAACACAATGAGGCTGGACCATGTTCTCAGAGAGAATGTACAGGTAACAAGACTTGGCAGACATGGTTAAGACAGGAGAACAGACAAGAGGACACGAAGAACCATAAACCAGAGAGTTCTTGGACGTAGCAAAAGCCCCATCGAGCTTACGCCACGCCAGTACTAGAGCTTGATAGAAGAGTGGCAAGACCCTAGGGTCGAAACTAAAAGGACGAGAAAACACAACAAAAGGAGAGACACCAAACAAGGAATTAAACCAAAAAGACATGAGAGTGACCCAACTGGAAGGAGAAGAGACAAATCTCCTCACCCATTGGCCCAGGAGGGCCCTCACCTTAGACTGAACGTCCACCACAGAGAAACCCCCAAAAAGGGGGGATTGAACAACGGCAGAACGAGAGACGAGCTCCCGCTTGCCAGACCAGAAGAAAGAAAAAACCAGACGAGAGAGCGCCACCTCCACCTAGGCCGGCATGTGGATAAGAGAGGCCACATACCAAACCCGGGAGAGGGCAAGAGCGTTAATAACGAGGGCCTTGCCACGAAAAGACAGAACACGAGCACGCCAAGACTTGAGTACATGGTCCACCGCATTGATGCGAGGGCGCCAGTTGTCTTCCTCAAGGTTACCGGGGCCAATGAAAACCCCCAGCACCTTGAGCTTGACAGGAGACCAGTCAAAAGGAACTGGGGGGTCCGTGCGACCCCGCCATCCACCCAACCAGAGACCCTTAGATTTGGAAAGGTTAATCCTCGATCCAGACGCTAATTCATAACACCTATATATGTCAAGAGCAGCCGAGATGCCTTCATCCGAGGTAAGTATGAGAGATGTGTCATCCGCGTACTGAGAGATGGAAGACAGCGGAGGACAACCTGGGAGAGACAGACCCTTAATACGGGGGTCTGCACGAATGCTACACGCAAGGACCTCCGAAACAAGAACATACAAGAGTGAAGATAATGGACACCCCTGCCGGACACCACGAGAAAGACTAAAGAAGGGAGTCAAGTAACCATTAACATTTACAGCACTTTGCACACGAGTATAGAATAGGTCAATCCACGCTACAAAGGACGGACCAAAACCCATGGCGACCAGAGTGGACCGCATAAAACCCCAATCCACCCGGTCGAAGGCCTTTTCTTGGTCAAGAGATAGGATCGCAACAGGGGTGCCAGAGGACTCGGCATAGCTCACAACATCTCTCAGTAACGCGACATTCTCGCCAATGAAGCGGCCAGGGACCCCGCACGTCTGATCGCGATTGACGACAAGGTGTATCACGCGGAGAAGACGCCCGGCCATGGCCCGCGACGCCAGCTTATAGTCCACATTTAAAAGAGATATGGGCCGCCAGTTCTTAGGATCGAGACGATCCCCCTTCTTAAATGACAGAGTAATGACACCTCTACGCTGAGAGAGAGAAAGAGAGCCAGAAGAAAAACACTCATTAAGGACAGCCACAAGATCAGCACCAACCACATCCCAGAAACGGAGATAGAACTCCATAGGGAGCCCATCCAGACCTGGGGTCTTGTTGCGTGCCATACCCTTGAGAGCGTCAAGGACCTCAGATGGCGTGAGTAGGCCCTCGCAACTATTGGACTGATCCTGAGGAAGAAACGAGGACAGATTACAGAGAAGGGAAGATTGGACATGAGAGTCTGTAGGCGAAGCAGTATATAGATCAGAATAGAAGGAACCAAGAGACGCACAGAGAGCAGCAGAAGAAGAAACAATTGACGCCATCAGGCTCTCTCAGCGCAGAGATGCGACGGTCGGCAGAACGTTTTTTCTCTAAACGAAAAAAATAACGCGAGGAAGTCACCTTCCTCAACCCATTTGACTCGCGCCCGGACCTGGGCCCCCTTCGCCACATCAGAATCTAGGCGAGCAAGCTCAGAGAGAGCCGACCGCAGTGGATCCACACAAGAAGTAACCCCCGAATCGACTTTCTCCTGGAGATGTTGAACAAGGCGCACCAAGGCGTCTCTACATGCAGATGTCTTACGAGCCCTACTGGCACAAAAACGTATGGTGAGCCCCTTAATCCGGCTTTTCCCCCTATCCCACCATTTAGCGAGAGAGGGGAAGCGAGGGACAGCAAGACGCCAGGCGGACCAGTCCTCTCGGACAAGTTGACAATAATCGTGATCTTCCAAAATTGAGGTGTTGAGCTTCCAGAAGCCAGGGCCAGGTGGGACGACGTCAGGAACAGACACAGACAAACACAAGCCACGATGATCCGAGGATGGACAGACATACACAGAAACAGAGGACACCGATGGGACCCATGCAAAAGGAATCCCAAACATGTCAATACGCGACGCCAAACTCCCGTCCCACCTGGTCCAGGTGAACCCCGGAGAAGAGGGGTGGAGGTAACGCCAGATGTCAGTGACGCAACACGCATCGAAAAGATGACTAAGCGAGGAGGAATTATCCCTAGATACAGTGGCAGGAACTGGACCACGTCGGTCTCGAGCCCGGTCAAAGACGGAGTTAAAATCGCCAGCCAGGACCGTAGGTATTGAAGGGTCAATCTTCGAATGCAAGCCATCAAAGAACTGATCCCGTGCAGGGTTGCAATTGGGGGCATAGAGACAAACCACCCTAAAGACCTTTTCATGAAAAGAGAATTCACATTGCAAATAGCGACCATCAGCAGACCAAGAATTAAGAAGAGAGATACAAGGACGATAGAGCACGACGCAACCACAGGAATGGACAGAACCCGGAGCTAACATAGAAGAGAAACCAGACAAAGAAAAGCACAAAGAACATTCAGCCCGAGTAACACAGTGCGTTTCTTGAAGGCAGACAACGTCAACCTTCACAGGGAGAGATCGCAACCACTGCACGAGACCAATCCTTTTAGACTGGTCCCGGATACCATTACAATTTAACGTAAGGATGGAAAGAGCCATCACAAAGCATGAAAGAAACATCATGACTTTTTCTTAGCCGCACGACTTGCATTAACCCTAGTAGCAGCCGAAGGGCCCACAGGCAATTGAGGAGTGCCCGGGGTCCTCTTAGCTGGACGGCGCCTAGGGGTCGAGGAGGTAGAGGGCCTTTTGCGTTGGCCAGAGGCCGGTGACATATTCACATCCTGAGAGTCAACAATGGAACCCCAGTCCTGAGGCTCATCTACATTAGGTAAGGTACTATTTTCACTATTTGCATTAGGTTCATTTGCAATTTCATTAACTAAGATAACTTCCCCATTGCCAGCGCTGGCCTTATCGTTAATTATATCACTACTTGTATTATTAATTATTTCACTACTTGTATCATTAATTATTTCATTATTTGTACTACTTAGGATATCACCATTGCTCAAAATACCCTGAACAACCGACGAGGTGACACTAGCAACTTCATCCAACTGACTGAAGTGCTTGTCATACAATTTAACACCAGACTCCGAGGAGTCTATATCACTAGAGGGAACACCAGCCCCTTGACCAGACACAACTACAATTGGGTCAACAACATCCTCATTTAAATAACCTTGAGAATCAAGTGGGCCCTGCAAGGCAGGAGGAGAGACATCACCACACTCCATCGCAGTGTCCACAGGCTCGGGAGGGGTGGGGTCAGCAACGTTAACATCCGAAGCAGAGAGGGCAGAAACTTCATCAACTGAACCAGCTGGAGGAGGGGGAACAACAACATCCGAGTCCAAAGGTTGTACCGCCTCATCACCAGGAGCTGCCACACTTGGGACAGTAGGAGCTGAGGCCTTGTTCCAGGCGTCGGGGCAAGTCCGAGCGAAATGACCTTCTTTGTGACACCTTAAACACCTGCCTCTATCAGGGCATGCTGCAGACTTGTGTCCAATCGCTCTACAAATATCGCAGCGGAGGGGCTGGCCACGGTACCAAACTTTACATCTAACCCCCTTGATTGACACAAACCGGGGGATCTCCTTAGTTCGCACCATCGATACAATTCTAGAACCAGTGGAGACATCGGGCAAGCCCGGCCAAACCTGGTGCCTAACGCTTTTAACTACCCCATAACCTGACAGAGCGGTAGCCACCGCATCATTTGGCCACTCATAAGGGTACCAAGAAACCACAATATTAGTGAACTGGGGGGGAGGGGGGGGAGGCTCTATGACTGAGCACTTAACCCCATTGAGGACAACTGAACCCTGTTCTTCAAAAAACAATTTAGCCACGCCCTCCGTAAAAGTGACCCTGGCTATACGGCCAGGACATTCTTGAATGGAAACTACTTTATGTTGCGATTCCACTGCAAAATAGGCATTGATGTACCGAACCACCTCAGATTGTAACGTTCCAGCGGGGAAACCAGTACACCGAATGTCAATGGTCTTCTCCAAAGGCGGAGCCATGGAGAAAAAAAGAAAAAAAGGGAGCAAAAGGGCAAAGCCCAAAAAGCCCCAAACGGCTGACCCACCAAGTTCAGACCCACCAAAAAAAACAAAAAATTGGATGGGTGACGAACAGCGAAAAAGAAAAAGACAACTGCAAAGCTTTCCCTCCCGGCAGGTACTCACAAGTGCAGAAAAGGCAAAAACGACAAGATACTTACAATTGTCCTGACCAAAAATGAGCTCCTCGCCAACAAGAAAAATCCCGCGTCATGTGGGTCTCATCAGTATCATTCGCAACACGTACTCATAAATATTCACAAGCATCTTACGTCTGAATAATTCATAACTTATACTAAAACAATGTTTACTTACCTTCCACAACAGCGGACGCCATGAATCAAAATAATAGCCCGAAAAAAGCGAGGAAAGCGAAACACAAGTGACCGATTAGGGCACCTACGACAGCGCCGAAGAAATCGAAATTACCCGGGAAAATCATCTCTCAATAGATTTGGTACCCAGGGTTCACTGGCCTCACGGTCATCTCGATGTTGAATGATTATACTTCATTTTGTCACATTTGAAAAGTTATAATAATCCATCATTCGGGAAGGAGATCGTGTTGACCATCCAAATACACCAGTTTCGCGTTCTATGCTGATAACCGCTGTTCGAATGTTTGCAGATACTGTCAAGCGTGAAACCGAGGCTAACCCTGTATCATATCATTGTAGTATACAAACAAACCAAGTGTATGGTATGGGGCGCCAAATGTATTTTTATTATTTAGAGTGGTTATTTGTATATAACAAAAACAAGTATGATTATATGTAAATAACCACAGTGCAGATTGGTTATTTATAAATAACCAAAACGAGACAATGGTTATTTAGTAAATCACCAAAACATGAATGTGGTTATTTGCTAAATAACCAAAATTGTAAAGTGGTTATTTGCTAAATAACCAAAACTGAAAATTTGTTATTTGTAAATAACCAAAACTGAAAATCAGTTATTTGCTAACTAACCAAAGCTGAAAATTGGTTATTTGCAAATAACCAAAACTGAAAATTGGTTATTTACTAAATAACCAAAACTGAAAATTGGTTATTTGTAAATAACCAAAACTGAAAATTGGTTATTTGCTAAATAACCAAAATGGAAAATTGGTTATTAAGCGCAAAATTGGTTATTTACCTAATTTGGTATGGACACGTAACAACCACGTGGCCTGTTTTCCCGCTCATTTCCTACAGTGCATTGTATGCCTCGATCTCTTTCAACATGGCTTCCAACGATGATATGGTGGCCACAATTTCTGCTACAGCGTGCAATGCACTTAGAAATTCTCAGCAACAGGTACGTCTCAAGGCAGATAACTGGCGGTGTGTTGTCTTCCGAAATGTTGAAATGTCTTTTAAGGGATTGATACCTGCTTGGCATACAGACGAACTCGATGCTTGTCAGACTATATTTGCATTCGGGAAATATTTTCGTGACTGTTAGATGGTGGGGATATATTTTCCTAGCCTGGAACATAACTCTTTAATTGGGAGATTGAGGTAATTTTTGTCTGCAAAATTGAGAGAATGTAATTACTTTTAGGACGAAGAGAAATTACTTTCTGTTGAACAATCACCGGCCAGCGTTCAACTCCCATCTTCCTTTTATTACCCTTCGAGGCCAGGTTGTGAAAGGAAGGAGGAAAATTCTCGACAGTATTTACAAGTACCTAAGTGAATGCGAGGTTCTTCAAAAAGAAAGATGCAAGGGAAGTCGAAAATTGTTACCAAAGATGTCGTATGCGTTCCATATGAAGAGGGTGATATATTTGCCATTCCACGAGGAGGGCGAAGGGCTCAATTGGCAGAGTTGGGTCTGATCGGCAAAGTGAGCCTGAATACTACCTGGAACAAGAGCACAGTTGCCAAAGAAATCTCGAGTTTTTTTAGGAAAGCTTTTAAGTTGGGAGGCAACGAAGAAATGCTCTTTCAATACTTAAGGTAAGATATTAAGCTTATGAGACACATTTGAATGCAGCCAGGTTGGCTCATAGCCTTTCCAGTTAGGAGAAAGACTTAAAACGGCCGTGAAACTTCAAACTTTTTACAGTGGCAGCCTGACCATATCTGAATTACAGTTGGCTGGGGGGATTTCTAAGACAACTTTTGAACGAAAACTACTAACAAGGCTTTTACTTATTTTATTAGTTATCAAAATTTGTTATGAGTCTACCAGCACAAGTATCCTAAATCCTGCCATCTCATTGCTTAGGCAACACACAGTCATCATACATCCTGCAGTCTGACTGGCTTGGCAGCATGCTTGCCAAAAGGTGTTTGTCAAGACAGCTACTGTTATACTTGAAATTGATCTTAGTGTAACTATGCTAAAACAATGAGATAATTATTACTAGACGAGTCATTCAACAACCCTACATCACACAAAGCCACAACTATCAGAACTCTAACACGACGCGCACAACTAGTATGCGACTGGACAGACAGCTTATCCGACGAGAACAAATACCTTCACCGTGTTTCTACGAAGAACAACTACAACAACGACTTTATCCGACGAAACACTCACCGACCCACTACCACTACCGAAACAAACGACACCGCAACCCCTACGACTACAGCAACCATACCGTACATAAAATGCATGTCTGAAAACATCTCGCGCATCTTACTACCCCTCAATATCCGCGTCGCCCACAAACCCATCATCACACTACGTCAGTTACTAACCAACGTTAAAGACAAAGACGAACCGAGGAACAGACAGGGAACGATTTATAAGATCAATTGTTCCGACTGCCAAGCCTCCTACATCGGTGGGACTGGCAGAAACCTCACAATAAGACTGACTGAACACAGATGGGCGACGAGGAAAGGTGATGTCAGCAATCACATTGCTGAACACCATCAACTTACCAACCACAACATTGACTGGGACTCTGCGCAATGCCTAACCTACAGCAGTGATTATTTTCAACGACTGACTCTGGAAAGCTGGTTTACTAACTTAGAACAGACTCCCCTAAACAGATGTCAACAACTACCTGCTCCATACAAACGACTCATTGACGACATAAACATCACAAACAACCGAAAAAGAATGACCTAACTTTACGGACAGATCGAAAAAGACCGATCACGACCGACTTACGTCACTTGAGTCCTACAGCCAATAACATCACGGCAAAACCAACCGATCATTTCACACGAACTGGAGTAAGAACATTCTACTGACAGCAATCATTCACTTGACTCTGATGATGACTTCCGCACAGGTTGTCGAAACGTCAGTCATTACCACCGACAACAGTCCTTCTCAGGACTACGATCAGACTACACCTTCACAAAGGTAGTAATACTTCTAATTGGTCGAGATGAAAGGTGTTTTATCTGTGTAAACGTCACTAATACAAAGTGTAGCCCAGCAAGTAGTCTTCCTTGCAGCCCTCCCTCCCCCACGTTGGTGGGAGAGTTTTCGCCTGCATGACGACGCCGGAAAGGGCTGCAAGGGAGACTACCTAGCAAGCGGAAGGCACTAGATAACATCGACCTAAACCAGATGAGTCATCGATATGTCAGCGGCGTCTTACAAAATGAACCCTCGACTTCTGCTTCTTTGATCGATCGCTGCGAGAATGTTGATTTGAGTTTAAAAACGGTCAATTTTTGACATTAACAGTTTATATTACGAAAAACTGTTAAGGCGGGGGTTAACCTGAAATTTGCTCCAAAACTCAGTTTTTTGTTTTCCTTAGAATTTGTAGCTTTGGGTATTTAATTATACTATGGAAAAATGATTTTCCATTTATTTTCATTACTTTTACCTTTTTAAAGGCCCATTTCCAACCGAGATGCCTTGCGCGCCCAGATCATTTTTCATATATGAAAAATACGCTATTTTCCTCGTAGTTGCGGAATCGCTTTGATATCTTCTTCCATCTTACTAATTAGGGCTTTCAAAGTTCCATCTTGAATCATGTGCAAACAACAAACTATCGTAGTATCCATATCAGTAAATAGTTTTTAAATTCTTACATGTATGACGGTGAAAAACGTCATTTGAAAAGTTGATGCTGCCGAAGAAGCGGTCTAGAGGAAGGCCGAGTCTACCCGGCTCGGCAAAGGTTATTCGACTTCGAGAGTCTGTGTATGATTTATGGAGGGCAAGGAAAACAACAATGGGTTTCGGTAACACTACATGACAGTGCTTTTGCAGAAATGTTATTGCATTGTTCCTACGATGGAACTAGAGACTCCGGGGAGATTTTTTCGAGGTGAGAATATTTATTTGACTGATTTTTACTTGAGATCCTGAGATATGTATATAAGCGATCTCATTTGTACAAGTCATTATTCTATAATTGAAATGCGTAAAGTAAATCCGTTTTGGCCAATATTGGTTATTTGTTTATATTTTATTTAGTGTTGAAGCCGAACAATTTCCTTCAATATCAAGTAAGCTTTGCACAAGTGTTATACACAGACTCGATTTATGATTTTTCAGTCTCAAATATTTAGCTGCAAATTTGTTTACTGTGTTCTTCACCAAATCTTTGTTTTTCTTT